>NC_091178.1:41742588-41894674 GCF_040958095.1 Procambarus clarkii | reverse complement strand
TATATACGACAGAATATAAAGATTACATTAATAGTAATCATAGGGATAAGGAACGAATGTGCCAATATATGGCTGAACGTGAAGTCGAATACAAACTGCAAGCGCTGTTGCTCAGTATGGTTTGGCCCGAGAAAATACATTGGCAATGTAGGAGAAACATAAATGGAATGGATGTAGGCGTAACAATTCTAAACTCTCTTGTTAAAAATAAATATAACTGGATTCAATGGGAGGTTAGGAATTTTAACAAACACGTAATGAAGCAAACAAGGGTGAATCATCAAGATTCATATATCATAGCAAATATTCTGAACTTTTTAGGGTATGAAGAAACACATAATATATGTAAACTACCATAACAACAATCCTAAAACATTTCATGCTAAGAAGATAATAAAACTAAATTATTTTCAAATGCATGATTTAGGAAAGAACCTGGGACATTGTTTAGCTTAACAATATGAAAGATGCAAGAATAAGGATTTTTTTTTTTCAATGGTCACAAAGGGTTGACATGTTTCATTCCATATTAATTCCACTGTTATTTTCATTAAATAAAAGTGTGCATGTTTTTATTTGTTTAAATTTTGCCTTGGTAATTATTATTCAGTGTATTCAGTGTAGGTTATCGAAAGGGCAGGACTGTATGGGACATATGTTGTTTTCGTTGTGTTTGTGAATTGCCTAGATAAGCTAGATAGTAATAAGTACCACATAAAAGTCCCGGTTCTGACTAATAGCTGGTTGCCGGAAGCACTGTGTTAGCTGAGCCACATATATAAATATCTGTGGCCACTCTCACTACATCCACTAACGGACGGCCATCCAGCCAGCCCACCACACACGCTTTGCTGCCCTTCCAAGAAAAAGTTGTACGAAGATGCTTTCCCAGATTAACCCTAGGCAGAGACAAGCTGAGTTGATTAAAAAATTGAAAAGAATGGAAACACACTTGAAGAAGAAAAAGAAAGAGTTGATTTACCTCAAGAATGAGAATAAGATGTTAACACAGAAGAATGTTGTTATCTACCAGAAGTTTCCACCAACCAACAAGAGAGTGAACTAGAAAATAGAATATATAAGGGAGGAAGAAAAAGAAAGAGTTGATTTACCTCAAGAACGAGAATAAGATGTTAACACAGAAGAATGAATTTTCCACCAACCAACAAGAGAGTGAACTAGTACCTCAAGAACGAGCGTAAGATGTTAACACAGAAGATGCCACCAACCAACAAGAGAGTGAACTAGTACCTCAAGAACGAGCGTAAGATGTTAACACAGAAGATGCCACCAACCAACAAGAGAGTGAACTAGAAAATAGAATATCCACTATTATTAAAGTGTTTATAATAATAATAATAATAATAATAATAATAATAATAATAATAATAATAATAATAATAATAATAATAATTTTTATTTGGGGGAACATTGTTGAAAAAACAGAGAATGTGCAGTGACTTAATGTCTAACATATTCAGGGATTTGAGTAGGGGTACCGAGTGATGTCTGGGGCCAGAATTGGATATTGTCCTAATAGCAGCTTTGTGTTGAGTAATTAGAGGACGTAAGTGATTTTGGGTAGTAGAGCCCCAAGCACAAATACCATAGTTGAGATATGGATAGATAAGGGAGTAATAGAGAGTCACCAGGGCAGGGCGTGGTACAATCTTTATTTAGGTAAGGTACATACATAAAGAGATTTACAAAGTTTGTTGGCTTTATAGATAGAGATAGTACATACAATGCCTAAAGCCACTATTACGCAAAGCGTTTCGGGCAGGAAAAACATTAATGACTACAGCTTAAAACTAATGGGAAAGTTTTGTCAATGTTAAGGGGAACAGGCGTTACTCTCGCTTTTTTTAGAATATCTGGAAAGGTTTGGAGTTCAAGTGACTTGGGCTAAAGATCTAATAGGCTTTAGGTACAGAGACTGGGGATAGTTCGTCCTTAATGTCAGTACTGGAAGATGGAATATCATTAGCAAGGGATGAACCAATGGAAGAGAAGAACCTATTGAACTCAATAGCAGAATCAGAGGCTGTGTGTGTGCCAGATTTATTTGTGTTAATATGCTATAAAATTTGTGTGAAGATGCTCTGGGAAAATGAAGGAAATCAACCATTCCAATAAATATATTTTTCTAACTACATACATAAATACAATAATTATATTATAAAAAAAAAACAGTACCACCCAATTTAATATCATAAAGGGCATGAATGATAGATACTACTACTAACCTTAAATATGGCCCACCCACATCGGGTGGCCCTGGATGAATTATTAAATAATTAATCATCAGTAGGGGGCCATTTCTTGATATATATTTAGTAAAAATGTAAGGTCCTCAATGAAAGCATTATCTAATTGAGACTTACTAATAGACTCTTGGTAGAAGATAGCATCTGCTATGGGTTCATGCCTGCAAAAATAGGCTGCCGAGTGCAAATGATGAGGATAATTTGAAGAATAATGACGTGCTAAATGTAAGTGTTGATTATACCTTTTACTGGGTATCAGGTAAAAAGGACAATTTCGACAATGACAAGCATTACCCAACAGCCCTACATTTGGTCGGTATTTCTTATACACTTCTTCAAAAGTATCATTTGTTACCTGAACTCCTCGTCCAGAAGCCTCTATTAGGATTTGTGACCTTGTCATGGGGCGCACAATTTCTCTGTGTGTTGATAAATATTCCTGCAACCACAAATCCTTTTTATGTTGAACAATTATATTTTCAAACTCCTTGTAAATATTGAGACAATTCTCCTGGTGAACCCGCTGAGTCACTAAAGCTTGGACGTTATCACTAACATTTGAAGTTAGCCGTTCACGAGAGTCTCTATACTGTAGGGCATGTGCAGTATAAATAAACACGTTGTGTTCATTAAACATATTGTCAATAACGTCTTCCTTTAGACCAACTTCTTTAGCAAAAATTCGCAATGAAAACCAAGATATATCTCCAGCCAGAAAAACATCCCGTAGCTTCTCTACCTTTTTCATATCCACAGCTATGGGGATCTGTTCAATTAACTTTTCCTTAATATTTTGCATGTCCTCGTCTTTAAAATGTTTTCTGGCTGTCTTCTCAACCTCTTCTAAGGTATAAAAATCCTTAAGGGTTAGGTTTCTGAGGTCGCAATGTAGTTCTTCACCCATTCTTCTTTAAGCTTTTCATCAACAAGTGTTTTGGCAAAGAAATCAGTGAAGGGTGTGGAATTCTTTTCCTGTTTCTTATATTTAGAAAGGCAACGACCAATGTATTCTAAGAGAATCATCCTCACAACTTTGATAACAACTTTATCCTCTAGAGGAGTCTCATCACTTCGTTGATGTAAGTAAAGTATAAACATAGGTTTAATTAGTGACTCACATTTTATGGGTTTTTCCCCCAAATTTCTTTCAAAACTCTCTGTCATGAGTGCTTGGGCCGTGTCATTGATAAGCACTTGCCAATATTTCTTAAAACTTGGTCGGTGGAGATACCCAGATGTTGCTGTTGCTTCTATGTGTGCAATACGCAATCGCACAAACTCAGGCCTAGGCTGAGTTGGGTTTTCAAACAGAATCCTCATCCAGGTCACTCCTAAAGCTGCCATGTGAATGTCAAAATCAATAATGTATGGATTTTTTGTGATTGCATAAGTCGCACACATCGCATAGAGTCTTGTACCCATTAATGGGTACAAGACGTTTGGGAAGCATCTTGAGAAAAGATCGGGATTATGGCATTAAAGTTATTATCAGATACCAACTCCACTACTTTGCTCTTTTCTATGGCAACCTGGCTCATGATAGTATATGGCCATTTAAGTATACTTCTAACACTATATGACCATGGATTGATTGTTACAGAGTTACTATGTGGAGTATATACGGGAATGCCAGAGATCGTAAACAGTTTTAAAAACTCATATTTATTATTACTATTCAACATCGTGGGGAAATCTCGATCTTGCAAGTCAGATATAGTGGAGTTCATTGTTACTTGACAATAATCATCTGGATCATTTTTAATGCGCATTATCAACTTTTTTGTTCTTCATAAATCTCCATGAACATTTTACAATCATTTCTATAATCTTCATCTGAATGACCTTTCATCTGAAGACATTTAGTTTCATATTTTCCACCTCTTACTGTTGTACTCAGAATAGTTTCAGCCAGATCTTTTTCATTTTGGAATTTTTCAGTGGTTAATATTACTCTTATTTTATTAAGCAAGGATCTTAACTCTAATTCATATTTTTTAAATTCTTTTTGTTCTAACCGATCTCGAATAGATCTACTACTGAGTTCCTCACTAGCTTGAATTGATTTCAAAATTCTTTCCATTAAAGGTAATACATCTGAAGGAACTGGTTCTTTCTTATTATTAATTTGAATAATAACCGAATTCCATTGTCGAAATACTTCATTCAACTCAAATAATGATATACGACGAAACTGGGGTGAAATGTGACATCCATTATTACCATATATTAATCTAAGTTGTTTCACTTGTTCTTGTTCACAGGGAAAATATACCCACTCATTCAGGTAGAATTTGTCCTTGGCTATACCCCCTGGCAGTAAGAAACCTTTCACTGACAACTTCAGGATCGGTGAAGTTCCATCAGATATGTATCCACCAATTTTCTTCATCTCTTCCTCTAATTCATCTGACGTTTTCGCCCAGAAAAGTGAAGGCATATTGGTACTACCATTGTGCAAACGCGACCTTATATCCAGACTATACTGAACGGGAAAGTCACATCCCACACCTAACACAAAAACCTCACAAATCTTATTCTCAACCTCATTCATTTTGTCAATAACATGACTTGGCTGAATCAATGTTGTATTATGATGGCCGTCAGTAATAAGAAACACTTTGATATACCTTTCCTTACATTGGTAAACCTCATGTACAATAGTTTGTAGGGCACCAGTCAAATCTGTTTGACCATTAGCAAAATCACTATTTATTAGGTTTGTTTCTGATCGTTTTAATTCAACTTTACTGCCAAACACGAACAGATTCGTTCTCCCTACCAAATGAGGTGCCACATATTCGTTCCACCCTGTCATTACACCATTCCAGTAAATGAACATGGATCCTGACACATCTGCCATGAGAATATTGTAGGTACTTGCTTGATGAGACACATTATTCTTTGGATCCGCACCCGTTAATAATAAATCTGGTACTTTAGCTGGCATCTGGAACACTATGTGAGTCTTCTCTTCACCTTCGACATTCTTCTCTTTAATAATACAGAGTTCCATTTCCAATATCCAAAATCATTCGTCTCTTGTTCATCATCTTCCTCTATTATAACCATTTCAGGCGGGAGGGGGGGCAACATTAACTGCTGTGTAGATTGTTCTAAAAAAAAAAAAAAAAAAAAATAAACATATATTAAAATAAGAAAAATAAAGGTATATTGTAAAAAATGTATATAAAGATCTATATATTCGTATTATTACCTACCATCCATTGTTTCCTCTTCTAAAAAGGGACTTGGAGTTCTAGATTTGGGGTTCGTTTCAGCTTTTTCCAAGTAATTTCCCATTATGTCAGTTTGTCTTTAAGGAGAGGATGCGAAGGGCATCCTGACTGCTAATAAACTGAAGGCTCAGATGATATTCAACTCCTTTTATATAATCATACAACATGCACTTCACTTCTGTTTCATTGTCACTGATGTATCCAAGATGGACTGTATAGTAGGCATAATGTATTGTAAGATTTTTCTAAGGTACCTGATGTTTGAACACATATGATGTTTAAATATTTTTTTTTATGAAGAAGGTTTGAATCTTTTTCTTATTGGATTATCATCATTGTCTTCAACATTTTCCATTAATTCTTCATCATGTTCTTTTAAATTAAAGAATTGATTGGCATCGTATTCTGCCTGAACCTTACCCCGATTATTAATAAATTCTATTATACCACACATAATTAAACTTATTCCAGTTTGAACTAAGGCATGTATTATTATTGTACTAGAAGAAGTTGGTTGATAGTGTTTCATATCTTTCATGTCTAATGAAAGAAGCATTAATAATTTGTCAACATGTTCATTCTTGTTATTTTCAATGCGTTGTAAACTAATTATAATCTGCTTAAAAATTAGGTTTATTGACGATAAATACTGAGGATATTTCTGGAGAGCAATGTCTTTAATTTGTTCAGAAACATTTTTAAATAATTGAAAGAAGTCTTTAACATAAGAGTGATCTGATAATATGTTTTGTACCAAAGTTATCATATTTATAATATTTTTCAATTCTTCATCGTCCATATCCTCTAGATTTTGATTACCAAATTCATAAATAAATTTAGACATTTCATCATCATTGTTTTTAGGAGAACATTTTTGTTGAATGTATATTTTCAATAGATATCGTCGTAATTCTTTATTATTCTTTTTCACTTTATAATCAAATACATGACTATATAAACTACCTCTATCTTTTTTGGGGAAATGTGGTCTAGGAGATGGCAAATCTGATAGTTCTGGTTGTTTTTGTTGTTCTAGTTTTGATTCTGGTTCCATTTTAGGTTTAGGTCTTGGTTCAAGTTCAAGTATGGGTTCAGGTTCAAGTATGGGTTCGGGTTCAAGTTCAAGTATGGGTTCAGGTTCAAGTATGGGTTCAGGTTCAAGTATGGGTTCGGGTTCGGGTTGTAAAGAAATTTGTGAAAATAAAGGTAATGACGATATTGAATCTGAAGATAGTATTCTTGAGTAATCATCAGATGATGTAGGTAAATATAAATTACTATTAATAATAGATTCCATTTTTATTTACTAAGGTAATAAATGTACATTATATATTTCATCAAACCCCAAAAATATCATAATATTTTGAATGAAATTAGAATCTCGATGGTTGATTGATTTTTCCGTCATAATAAGCTTAGAAAATTGACTAGTTTGCCATTTAATTAATTTATATTTATCTATATTTTTCCTTGGATAATCTATTAGTTTTACTGACACATAAATCCCATTTTCATTTCTATAACAGTCCCAATGAAATTTTTCGGGATAAATCATACTGAGTAGTAGCGTTTGTAGTTTGAATTCAACTTCACGTCCAGCCATGAATTGACAGAATCTTCATTGTGATTTGGATTGCATTTAAGATATTCTTTGTATTCGGTTAAATATAGATCTTGACTGGCGGATAAAAACATGAGAATGAGGCGATTTATTTCATTTAATAAACATGCACACGTTGAATTGCTCTTGGTGGCTTTGAAATGTAAAGAACAATGTAAATGTCTACAATCTGGGTTCTTTTTACTATCTGCATAAAAATTAATAGTCTTCAAAGAATCTTGATATCCTCTAATTAGATTTTTGGAGAGCATTTGACAAAGATTAGTTATACTATGTGAAGGTGGTGGAAAATTATTACGTTTATTATAAACTTGTATAGGTTTTGGTATGGAATACTCATCTAATTTAATTTCTTCTCCAAATTTATAGATAGTTGAACTCCTTATATTAAAGACAGTAAGATACTGCAATACCGGTAATTTAAAAAGGATTTGATTAATTCCATAAACCCAAGCATATTTTACATTAAACTTGGTTACTAACAATTCTAGGCACTTATTCAAATCATCATCGTCATCATCACTAATCATTTCATCTTCATCTGCCTTTAAATGTAGAGATGTATAAATATTTTTAAGAGGGAAATGAAAAGCTGATTTATCTACATTACAAAAACCATTAGACATATTTACTACTAAAACAGAAGCTTCATAAAGAATATGATTTTTATAAAGACGGGGATTATAGTAACTATCATTTGGTTCATAAGATGTTTTTTGAATGTAGTTGAAAGCTAACAATAAACAATTATTGTCCATTTTATATATATATATATATTATAAATGTTAGAAGATTGCATGTTATATATAGTATAATATATATTTAATTATTTATTTACATATTTTTTTTATTTATATGTAAACGATTCGATTATTATTATTATTATTATCATCATTATTACTATTATTAATAATATTATTCTTAATATTATTAACTGCAGCATTAGTCGTAGCAGTATCGATAGTAATAGTTGTACCAATATTATCAATAGGGTTATTTGTAATTGTATTAGTAAGTATATTATTATTATTATTATTATTATTATTATTATTAGATATTGATAGAGAATTATTATTTATGGTTGGTGAAGCTTCTTTAGATGCCAATGGGTAAGTGTGATCTTCCAAATTAGAGATTGTATTTACATTCATATGACGATAACGGTGTCGTAGGGCCATTCGTGCATTGCTACCCCAGTGAATACTTTCATCATTTGTAAGCAATTGGTTAACTTCACCAACGCCATCCTCACCACTAAATTCTTCATCTTCTTCATTTCCACCTTCCATTATTATTTCACCTTGATTAATATAACTTTTTAAAAATTCCTTAACGTTTGAATGTCCTAAAATTTCACTAATAATTTTAAAAGGTAAAATATGATTCTTACCTAATTGTCTTGAAAGACTGTTAAAAGTACGTGTAGCAAAATCAGCTCGGAGTGAATGGAGACCTGCCCCTTTTAAATCGTCTTGAACACTATATTCTTCATTAGGAGATAATTTCTGATTTCTTTCTTTAGCAACTTTCCAAAGATAACTTTTAAAAACTTTATGTGTACTCTGGTAACTAGAATCAAAAATAGGTTTATCCAAATGATCAGCTATATTTGTCCCAGGATATTTCAGTAGAGTTAATCGTAACATCTTCTTATTTGCATAGGGAATGAGGTATTGAATAAAAAAAGTGGAAGCCCCTCCTTTTAATAAGGGAATGTTGCGATCCTTACCGTGTTTACTGTATACTACTGGCAAAACAACAGTCTGAGTGGCTGGGTAATATGCATCTACAACATTACGATAAGTTACATTGTTGGCTTCTTTGGCTCGAAGACCTGTATGGTATATAAGTAAAATTTTGTAAGCATGTTCAGACTGAGAAAAATTCCATATTCTAGCAACCGTCTGAGCGATCAAACGGCTATCTAAAATAGGCTTATTGTTACGGCGTAAATTAACAGATGTACGAGGAAGACGCATTTCTTGTCCAAGAATGGGACCTACGATGTACTTGTTTAGTGTTCGAACGTTGGTTAGACGCGTCATATATTTTAAATTGGCATCCCGGTTTAAATATACATTATATATATTTATCAAATCTGGTGTAACCGGTGCCTCCCGACCGACTTGCTGAAGCTTAAAACGGCCAAATTTTTCAAACGTACACTTGTAATTCTTCAAACTAGATGGGTTAAGTAATAAACGTTTTTTGCGCCTTTGTAGTGTGGATATAGGAGGAGAAGATTGTTGTTTATTGGTTTCTTCATCTTCATTTTCGACATATGTTATAATTTCTCGTTGCGTACGTGGATTAAAAATAGGACGATTGAATTCCTGTTTTATACATTCCAAATCACTTTGGTTTAGGTATTTACTAAATATTTGATCAATAACATGTTCATCCATTTTTTTATATATTTACCAAAAATTTTATATTAGAGGGGGTAAGTATATGTGTATTAGAGGAATAGTAATGAATAGGAATATATATGTGCTGAAGCACAATATAATACTTGTATAATTTACATAAGTTAAGCTTACAGGCACAGAAAACATTTCACCCATATATTTTGTATAATTATTTGTTATAATTTCTTTCATTTGAGCAATTTTATCTAAACAAGAAAGACTAGGATTATTATTATTATTATTATTATTATTGTTAATATTACTAATTTTGTTATTAATGTTCCCTGCAGTTATCTCATGTTGAAAATTCCGAATTTGTCGTATATCTTTGCTTATATTATCATAAATAAACTTTTCTAAATCAGGAATAATATAGAGATAATATATAGATACAATTTGTTGAAGTTTTTCTTTACGCAAATCAATACTAAACATGCTATTTAATGATATACCGACTAAACTAAAAATTAAACTATAATTTTGTGATGGTAATAAAATAGATAAAAATATAGAGGCTATATTAAATATATTCATAATTTTAGAACATAACGAATATAATCGAGATATTGAACAAAAATTTTCATAATTTTTATAAATTTTATCAATTTCATCAATATATTGTTCAATTATTAAATTATCTAATTCTAAAAGTATGTTATTTTCATGTTGTAAGCCGTTATTACTATTCATTGTAATTATTTTTTGTATTATTTAAAAAATATAATGTTGGATATATCTAATACAAAAATTTACTATTGTTTACAATGTTCAGGATTTTTCTGTTGGATTCTTAATATTCCCATCGAGTATAAATATTGTCCCAAGTGTTTTTCAACAGCCACAATTAATGTCTACATTAAAGATGCCAAGTTCTTATTGGATGCGTCAATTACTAATGAAATTTGCGAGCGAGGAAATACTAATAAAGAATTCAAACTTCATGAATGTACTAAACACTCAGATTATACCTCATTTATGGAAAAAAGTTCCCAATCTGGAAGAAGAATGTTTTCTCTTATTCTCATCCCCCCCTGTAGCACCTGAGGGTAGATTAAAATTTCAACAGAATGCGGTAACACAACCAAATTTATCCTCATTACAAACAATATCTGTAATCTATTTAAATAAAAGTGATACAAATATGTTGAGTATCACCAGTAACGGTATTTTAAAAATAAATGTTTCTCAGGAAATTGGAGAAATTTTATTAGTAGCTATACTATTTATTAAATCAATTAGAAAACATATGTTATTATATCAGTCGAAGATAATAGTATTAGTGTAGTATGTATTTTAAAAAATCATATTAAAAGAGGAAAATTTTTTAATCAACAACTTTCCCAATTTCGTAAAAGCTATATCTATACCAACTTTTCAGTATACAGCCACTTGGAAATATTTAAACAATTATTGAGAGGAACCAATACCCTTTAAAACCTGTGGATTATTACATCGACATATGGCACAAAATAACTTGTCAAAGTTATCCATCTGGTAACAAGAAATACATATACCATGCCCACAATGTAACATTATAAGATCTTTATCACTATTTTCATTTAAACAAATTGGACAAGTAAAGCGGACATATTTGGAATATATGGCTAAAGCTTCTGGAAGATTTTGCTGTTGGAGATAACAGTCTTCCTGGTCTTCATTTTTTATAGTGATGTGATCATAATTCCATAAAATATATACTTCAGCTTCTACCAAGTTTTTATTATCAACATAACAATTATTGATGTTAGATAATTCATGAAATTTACTGTACATTTGTAATGATGATCTTTTTTTATCCTTATTACGTTTTTTTCTTTTTCGTTTTCGTTTTCGTTTAAGATAATGTCGATTTCTTTGGGGATCTTGTAAATAAAGTAAATAAATATTTTCTCTTTTAGTTATCATTTTTTATTAATTTTATACGTCCTGTGAGTGCGAGATGATGGAGAAGTTTTAGTGGATTTTTTAAATGGTGTGTCTGTAAACGATATGTCATTAGTGTATATATGTTACTTTTTAAATACTCAAGAGGTCGGCGACACATTTTGGTTTTTTGGGGAATAGTTAAAGAAGTAGTTGACTCTTCCACAGAAAAAACATATGCTATTTCAGGAAATTCTGATAATGTACAACATATATTATTCTTTGGGGGGGAAGTAGGATGGTAGATGAGTTGGCCTTGTTCTACGAAAAAATGATAATTTTGAGGCATAATATGAACAAAAACATTTTCACGTTCATTTTTAGTATTTTTATTATTATGTTTATATACAGCCATAGAGTATGGTATGAGTGGTAAAGATTCTTTTTCTATTGTCTTTCTTTTATTGTTTAGTATCAGATTTTTACTTCAATCTGATTTGGTGAAAAATATATAAATAAATAAAACCAAATAATAATACTAAGAATAGTAAGAATAACGAAAAATAAAATATCATAATACATACACATTTTTTGTATAATTAAATATTTAGTCTAGTGACTATTCTTCGCGATGGTAAATCTGGAGACGTAAGACTTTTTAAAAATAATTGATAAAATATATTATCATTATCATTAGCATTACATGATGATATATCTGATAATACCATTTGAGCTTCTCGTGGAGTTAACTGTAATCCCTCTTTTTTTTCTCCATTTTCTCTCTCATGTGTAGGACAATTGTTTTTATTCATAGCACATCTCACACTCTCTATATCCCATTGCACTGTACTAGGTGGACTAATAATACGGACGTGTTCCAACGAAGTTTGAATCATAGTTGTAGATAAATGTTCAATACCCTCCTTTATTTTCAATTCATTATCTTGGAAAAGTTTTTCAAATATTTTAGTTATATTTTCATCATGTTTTGTAATTTTTAAAAACTTCTTTGGATTCCCTAATATCGACTGTGAGGTGGTGAGATTAGATGACCCAAAGGCTGGAGGAGGTGGTAACACTTTCATATTTCAAATATAAAAATAATAAGATCAAATAAGACAATGATCAGTTTATCAAAGTGTGATATTTTAAAATTACATGAGGCACAGAAACATCAAAATGTCAATACCCATTTGTTACATTTATACAATCCCCAAAATATTGGAAATAAAAAAAATAGGGATTTGGAAGAATTTCCGTTAGTTTATGATTCAAAGTTATATAAGTTTATCACATATGTAAAAGAATACAAATCTAAATTAGGAAGTAATGTAGCTATTATTGAAAAATTTGATAAACATTTTTTATCTTGCTCGCCTCAGTATGTATTAGGACATTACCTCATGGGTGATACAGGTGTTAACAGATATTATCAAGAATTTCAAACAAAATTAGGTGATATTAGCCATATATCGGGAAGTTTTGCCCTAGGTAACATGTTAACTCCAAATTTGGATTATACAATGTGGAATAGGTCTGAAGATTTACAGCTCCATCGTATATTTGTTGGTCAAGTATTTCTGACAGTTTCACAAATGCGTCAACTAATAAGTCAGTCTCCATACAGAAAACATCAAATACTAGGTTTCAGTGATGTTACTACACCTTCGAATTTTGAAAAATTGGTTAACGAAGAAAATGCTGCCCAGTTCTTTGATTTTATTCCATTTCTTCGTAACCATTCAAAATCAGTTCTTGAAAAAGATATGGTATATATTACTGAAAGAATTGTATATTGTAAAACTTAAAGTAATGTAATTTCAAATAAAAAATGAATAAACAGTAATCAACTAAAATTATTAATACCTTAGATCAATTATTATTGCTTCCTATAGGTAAATTATATGGACAAATTCAAGATATAAATGATACAGCTATTATAAAGAAGATTTTAGATGATTTTAATGATATTATTATTAAAGGAGATGAAAATATTCAAAAAATCATTGATCCAAATCTCTTAGCATTTTCTAACAAAACTAATATTCAAAATTTCAAAGCAAATATAGAAGCACTTCTTTGTGGTGACCTTTATTTTTTAAGAAAATTAACATTTATATATGGAACAAAAGTACGAGAAATGTTCCGGATACATATTCAGACTAAATATCCATATTATATTTATTGTAATTATTTACAAGATGTAAATATGTTGCTTACGTGTCTTAATGATTGTGAAATATATGATGAAAAATCTCTATGTACAATATTTAATGATGATAATATATATAATAATATCCAGGCAATTATAATTTGGACAAGATTTAAAGAGTGGTTTAAAATTTATCCATACTGTTCCATTCTTAAACAAATTTCAAAATTAGAAACAAGTGAGAGTTTTATAGAATTTATGCGTTTACATAATAAAATTAATACTGGATGTTTTCGATATAGTCTTGTAAATTTTGGAGATCGAATTTTTCTCATAAGAGACAAATATAAACGAAGATTTTGTAATGAAAGTTTAGTACACAATGGAAAAAAAAATATTATAGAAGATGCTTCCCATCCTTTAGCTACCATTCTAGATGAGCAGTTATATTGGAACTGTAGTAATTCAATGGATATTGAAAGTTTATTGCAAACTTCATCTTTTGAGAAAGCAGTTTTTAATAAAGGATGTAAAGCACTATGTAATCCACATAATTATAATTTAGCTAAAACCTACTTATATCCTAATTCAAAAATACATCACATTGACCCAAATTTTAATAAAAAATTATTTATGTATGTGAAACTGGGTCGATTTTGAGGTTAATATCATTGGAACTTCAAGAACATTCTCTTAGACATTACACCGTTATACATCCCACAAATATATTTAATTACCATAATACTATTATACTTTTGTTATTTATCATAATAATAATATTAATTGTTTACTTTTATTTATACATATATAAAAATATATAATGACTATAGTTAGTATAGAAACTATTACCCCCAGCAACGACCCTAACCCCAGCAACACCCCTAACCCTAACCCCAGCAACACCCCTAACCCTAACCCCAGCAACACCCCTAACCCTAACCCCAGCAACACCCCTAACCCTAACACCAGCAACAACCCTAACCCTAACCCCAGCAACACCCCTAACCCTAACCCTAACCTCAGCAACAACCCTAACCCTAACCCCAGCAACAACCCTAACCCTAACCCCATCAACAACCCTAACCCTAACCCCAGCAACACCCCTAACCCTAACCCTAACCTCAGCAACAACCCTAACCCTAACCCCAGCAACAACCCTAACCCTAACCCCATCAACAACCCTAACCCCAGCAACGACCCTAACCCCAGCAACGACCCTAACCCCAGCAACGACCCTAACCCCAACAACACCCCTAACCCCAGCAACCCCCCTAACCCTAATTCTAGCAACAACCCTAATAATTCAAGTGACAACCCTAATAATTCCAGCAACAACCCTAATCCCAGCAACACCAACCCGATCTCAAGTCCTACCTCCAACTCCACCAACCTTAACCAACCTAATAATCAAAATTCAAATAACATTATAAATAATCGCCAAACAAAAGTTATATTAAAACTAATTACAATTACACTTATGACATCTGTTTTTGGTACAGTTTTATATATTCTTGGAGATAATATGGTAAATAGAAAAATTTATGAATGCATAACCCCTTATTTGTTATCTCATATACAAAATAATTTGAATAATTATTCGATAATTTCTAATTAAAAACATACAGAGTCAGTACCTGATGTGAATTCAATTTTAATATTTAAAATAATTTTAAACACTTATAATTTGTAATAAAAAAAAAAAAAAAAAAAAAAAACGTGTGTCATACTTCTCAAATTTAGGTAGGCTATGATATAAAAACAGCATTTATTACACATTTTTACACATCCAAAGTATAATAATAGCATTAAACTTATAGTTAAAAACTAATCCTTAATAATATAGTCTATTAGAACAGTTTGATCAATTTGTTGGTTTCCTGATATAGAAGTGAATTTTGGATAATGTAATTCCACTATTCACCTTTTCAAAATTTTCCTCTAGATAATGGGAAAAAAGAGCATTACACTCACAACAAAACATTTTATCTCCAACATAAATGAACTTGTTTCCCTTAAACTCTTTAATAGCATATAAGGCATCACTATAATATTCATACTTTAAAGGTTCTCTTTCACTTAGGTTGAGTTCATCTATCATTTCATAATATCCTGAAGTGCTCATATAAAAACTACCCTCAGCCATTGCACTTGGGATTGAACTCTTTTTTTCTAGTGGCCATGTCATTAAAAGAACATCAGGATGATATTTATTATTAATTGCCTCAGAGATATTTATATTATCAACCTCCATCCATGATATAGAATTTATGTTTGAGTAATTATCAGTAGCTTTCACGTCCACATTTCTTAATCTCAATAGATTTTCAATGAATGCAGTGCCAGCAAAAACACTTACAAGAGAACCTTCACCTGTGAATTTAATAATTGCATCTATTTCTATTTCTAGTGGCAAATAATGATCAAATACTCCTCGTAGCATTCTACACAAATCAGGAAAAATATGAAGACAGTTAATTATATACACAATTTCTTCTTCCAATGGGTAAATTGAAGAAAACTTCTTGGATATTTTATTCCTTTTTACATCTAGTGAGAAATCCATCTGTTTCTCCAACTGCCTTTTTTCTTCATCTGGTGTTATTATTGTGTATATCTTCTTTTCATCTGCATTCAAGATAAAATTCCACCACTCTGCAGCGTTCGAAGATGATATTTTATCTTGGAATTTTCTTATAAATAACTTTGGTAACTTTCCACCACGAGTGGGAATTTCATCAAATTCTGAAAAAAAAAACTATCAAAAAGGACTTTTCGACAGCCTCTGTTCAATGAAACTGTCCCACACACATGGCACGGTATTTCATATGCATGTTGTGTGTTGAAATGTATTACTAAGTAGTACATTGCAAAGAACTTTTTCTGGCAAATATCACAGGCAAAACATTTTCTTGTCAAAATTTTGGACAGATAATTACCATTGCAGATTTCTCTCTCACACCGATCACATTTTGTATGGGTCAGGTAAGACTGATGATCAAATAAAAAAATAACTTTATCACCCTTGTATGTTGAAATATTCTTAAAAAAACTTTTAGGAGATGTCATTATCAGCACTTGATTATAACAGTCAGTTCCACCACTAGTAATCTCTTCACCATTCACAAAGGCTTCACCTCTCCATTCCAATTGACGTAGTTCTTGTTCAAGTTGAGTCCAACCATTAGAGGGTGATGATATTAGTAGTCGAACATTTTGATCCATAATAAATTTTTGAATGGTTGAACCCATCTCATATTCTGGTTTTGTGTCTGGTCTCACTATATATTTTTTTTGTTCATAAGTCAGATTTCGCCACATAATCTTTGCAACCGGACTTTCCCATATTTTGCTAGTGTCTGTTATTTGGGTTATAATATCATTGCCTAGTGGCCTAAACTGATGATTTTCATTTTCAATAAACTTGTTAAAAACAGAAATTACTTTTCTCCATATGTCGGTGCCAGTCATAATGTTCAATCCAATCTACCACCTGTAAAATCAAATGTATGATAGGTTAAATTTTTACAGACATATTGTGCAAATTAATGTTTATATATATTTCATATTTCAATCAGAGGAAAAAAAAAAAAGATAAGCCTTATCATTTTGTGCTGAAGGTCGGTTATTTTAATAGTTTATTTACATTGTTTATGTATCAACTTTTGTGGTAAGATATGATTAATTCCAAACGATGTCATTCCTATCACATTAGAAAACATTTTCACTGATTATGACCATTATTGTAATTTTTTATTAAAAAAAAATTGTTAATTATTAGTAAAAAATCATATGATTACAACAAGATTCAGAACAGAATAATTAATTAAAAAAAAAATAATGTATTTCTTGGACCAATCTTCTGAAGGCTTTGTTGTTCTGTTGTAGCTAGTTAATACAAAGCTTCCATATAGAAGTCATCGTCCAATGTTCATTTTCTCCATCTTCATCTTGTTTTACCTCAGTGCAACATCCTTTATAATCAGGGTTGTAGAGAGCTGTAAACTCATTCTGTAAATAAACTTTCTGATTGAGTAATCTCAAATGTTCAGGTAAGCTTAAATCCACTCCTGCATATTTTTTGGCAATCTCTGCCATTACCTTAACCCATTCTATAACACTTTCAATTTTACTGTAGCATACTTCTATTCTTCCCAAACCGAGGTGAACAGGCGTTATGATCTGTGACTCCAAACGGAAGTTATCATATAACATTTCTACTGCTCGTATTTTCATAATTCTTTGAACTAAATTATTGCAGTTTTTTTTTTTTGGATTTGTAGCCTCATACTGCTGCTTTTCAATCTCCGCTAAGCTCCTTATGCGTGCAATAAAGTCGGGGATATCTTCATAATCCACTACACAATGCCCAATGGCGATAGTCACAATCACATCATTAACAGAAGCTGGATAAAAAGAGTCATCCAGCACCTGTGGCCGGTATATCCCGTCCTCACTTGATGGCACCACTGTCCATTTGGAAGGGGGGTTTTCGGGAGAAGCCTTACTTGATAGCGCCGCTGTCCATTGGGAGGGGGGGTGTTCATGAGAATCCTTACTTGATGGAGCCGCTGTCAATTTGGAGGGGGGGTGGTTTTCAGGAGAATCCTTACTTGATGGCGCCGCTGTCCATTTGGAGGGGGGGGGATCAGGAGAATCCTTACTTGATGGCGCCGCTGTCCATTTGGAGGGGGAGGGATCAGGAGAATCCTTACTTGATGGTGGTGCTGCTGCTGCTGTCCATTTGGAGGGGGAGGGTTCAGGAGAATCCTGACTTGATGGTGGTGCTGCTGCTGCTGTCCATTTGGAGGGGGAAGTTTCGGGAGAATCCTGACTTGATGGTGGTGGTGCTGCTGCTGTCCATTTGGAGGGGGGGTGGGTTTCGGGAGAATCCTGACTTGATGGTGGTGGTGCTGCTGCTGTCCATTTGGAGGGGGGGTGGGTTTCGGGAGAATCCTGACTTGATGGTGGTGGTGCTGCTGCTGTCCATTTGGAGGGGGGGGGGGGGTTTCGGGAGAATCCTGACTTGATGGTGATGGTGCTGCTGCTGTCCATTTGGAGGGGGAAGTTTCGGGAGAATCCTGACTTGATGGTGGTGCTGCTGCTGCTGTCCATTTGGAGGGGGGAGGGTTCGGGAGCAGACTCACAGATAGTGTTGTCATCACTAATTTGTGCCATTCCTGACTGAAGAAGGAGTGATTTACAATTACACTGTTTATTATTATTATTATTATTATTATTACTATTTTATTTATTTTCTCACAATGCTACCCACCATCCGTCTGTCCTCGTTTAGTTCCATAGTGAGAATGAGCTTAGAGTTTTTTTTTATCCCACTTAAGTACACATTCGAGAGTTGCGCCAGCATGTTTCTCTACACTTTGGTGACCAATTTAAATCTGGTTCTCCCCCCCCCCAAAAAAAAGCAGCTCCCAACCACCTCGGTGAGATCACTCTAATTTATCATTGTGGGTCGGTTGTTTAATCTAGGAAAGTCTCTTAAGAAAGCAACTGGTGAAAGCGGCAAGTATCACTAATTTCCCATTCTTCAGACATCAGTTGTTCTTTGGGAGACTATTTCCATTATCAACTTATAATTATTTAAATACATAATACTTTAAATCTTCCACAGCTCTCTTCCAGAATCCAATCATTAGATGTTCTAGACCTTCATTAAGTATGAATTGTTTAAGGTGTAAATGGGGAATTTGGATGGTGGTATCTATCTTTTCATGCAATGTGGCTACATTCCAACATTCTGTTTCAATATCCGAAACCAAACTTTTTACAATCTTCCGAGTGCATTGGGCTACTAAACTACAATTTTTTCTCATCTGAGATGATAATAAACCCTCATCTTTCAAGATAAAACTACAAATTTTATCCTTTTCCCCAGTTTGAATTATATTTATAAAGAGTTTGGGATTACGGGTTACAAAAATTATACATTCTCTCTTATAATAAGGATAATAGATGATAATCATTTCGATAAAAAATGATCCATATTCTGTCACCCCTAAGCGAGCAATTAGTGCATTATATTTTTTAGTTTTTTCCACATGATAAACTCTGTCAATGCTTTTGAAGTCATTACAAAATTTTAAGTCAATGATGTATATATTGTCACAGTCTTCATCACCATCACTAAAAATGCGACAAGAATAGTTTTCATATTTAAACCATACTCTGTCATTAATTTCATTAACCAAAGTTTCATATAAATTTTTCATGTATGGTTCCATATATTTTATGGTCTGACATTTTTTGGTTTTACATAAACTATATTGGTTGATTTGATACCAGGAATTATTAACCTCTTTTTCAAAACATTTCACCCATTTTTCATAAACATCATATTGTCCAGTTGATTTCCAATTAATGTGTTCAAACATCAGGTACCTAAAATAAAAATCTCGCTTGAAATAGTTTTTTGTTAACAGAAATTCTTCTTCATCACATTTGTAGTATGTCGACCAAAGTGGAATTGATATTCCATCGATTCGCATCATCTCTCTTTCTTCTTCATCACATTTGTAGTATGTCGACCAAAGTGGAATTGATATTCCATCGATTCGCATCATCTCTCTTAAAGTTTCTTTTTCCTCTTCTGAAGCTTGAACCATCTTTAGAAATGTAAGAGGGTCCTTGGCAAAGGATTTATATCCATTGTTATTGCTTCTTATATTAAAATTTTCGTCATAAACACATAATATTGTATATCTTTCATCTATATTTGAAATAAGTTCGATGAAGAATCCTTCGTTTTCTATTTGACATCGTAGTATAAATTGAAATTGTGATGCTAGTGGTTTCCCTTCCTCGTTAGATCCCATCCATATTTTCAAGGAATAAAGAGTTTGTATTTCTGTTTCAAACAAAAAATTTGATGGTAATTTTAAATCTCGTTCTAATGTAATATTTAGTCCACAATTATAAAAGTATTGAATATAGCTAGACAATTGTAAACTTGATGTAATTGAAGGTACAAAAGATTTGAAATTCTCACATTCCGTAGTAAACATCATCTTGTCGAAAGGATTCATTATGCAAAAAAGAAAAAAAAAAAAATCTCTAATAAAATGTCAATTTACCCTAAATGGCCTCTCTGGCAAAAGAATGTTGAAAATTATCTCAAATTTTTTTGGTTAAAGCTGTGTATGTGGATATTGGTATCCCAGATGGTTTTTCTCCTCCTCTATTACTTTTGATTCTTTCCCGCAACATCCTGGATTGCTATGGGAGGGGAATCCACAAGAAACTTAACGACTCTTCCTTAGTTGGTTAGTATCCTCACAGCTCTCTTACATCTCGGCCTGTCACAGTCTGTTAAAAAAAATCCAATATAGTAGAAGAAATAAGGAGACTGATTGACCTAGTTGTGTGAGAACCATGAGCAAACAATAGTCACTCTCCCTTTTTCAATATAATAACAGATATGACAGCCACACCATCAGGAGATCCACGCCCCCCCCCCCCACCCCTCACAAATGAAATGAGAACACTGACCTGCTCGCGTGAATGGAGAGCAACTATAAAGCAAGAGAGGGCGGCTCTGTCTTATATTGACAGGAAACAGGAAACTCTCTTAAAAAAAAAAAAAAAAAAAAAGTCACTTCTCGCTCCTTGAGTCCTCCTTATTTCAATCAACATTTTTCATACAGTTTTGAGATTAATTTTTAAAAATTAAATGTTGTAAATGAATTGGAATGGTGGTATCCATTTTTTCATGTCTTGTTCCATATATGTTATAGTCGGACAATTTTTTTTTTCAAAATGGGTTCAAACATCAAATAACTAAAATATTTATCTCGCCCAAAATAGCTTTGTTCTTCTCTTAACCAAAGTTCTTCTTCATAATAACTTTTGTAGTATGTCAACAAAGGTGGAATCGATATTCCGTCGATTTGCACTAAAGCTTCTTTTTCCTCTTCTGAAGCTTGAACCATCTTTAGAAATAGGATAGGGTCTTTGATAAAGGATTTATATCCACTTTTATTGTTTGTTATTTCCAATTTTCCATCAAAATTATAATCACATAATATTGTATATCTTTCATCTAAGTTTGAAATAATATTGTGATACTACCTCTTTGGTCTGCTTGAGCTGCCAACACATCTCCTAAAAATACATTAAAAATCACTAACCTGGTCACGTGGATAGAGAGCAACTGAGCAAGTATGAAGCTGCTCTTGTCTTATATACAGCCTGACAAAATTATCCTCTTTAAAAATAAATGTTCTATCATACCTCCCACTCATTTGACAAGGGAGAACTCTGTGGTCTCCATTTTCTCATGATCATAAGATTTTCAACGCTTTATCCAAATGGGATAAACAGGCAGGAACAACTGTGACTGTTGTACAACAATAGTATAATTAACATATATCTATATCAAATGCCTTAAATATTTGTGGTGAAAATAAATTTTGGTTCCCTTCTTTTAGTAACTGATGTGATAAAATCTTTTCATTATCCCATTCTATTACAATATGTGGAATTTGATAGATGAGTTTGATAAAAGATGGCATCAAGAAAGGTAGTGAATGCCCCAAAACAGAAGTTAACATGGATGATATACATGTTTCTAAGGATGGGAGTTTTCCTTTTCCTTTTTCTATATTAATTCTGAATAATAAAGTAGAAGCTACACTCACTAATTGTTGAAATTTAACCTGGTCAATAGGAACATAAGATTTGTGTAAGTACCAAATTATAATATATTGTAAATGAGGCAAAACAATTTTATACTGTTGTTGTTGTTGTTGTTGTTGTTTGTGTTTATGGGCATTATTAAAATTTACAGTTTCATAATCAATGTTAAATGAATTTATTGGAATGACATAGGCTATAGTTTTATATTTCTTTTTATTTTGTGTTATATACAAGTTAGTAGATGAGTTTAAGAGTTTATTGGAATAAACATAAATCGTCATTTTTTAATACAGTCATCACAAAAGTGATGAGATTCGATTGACTCATCTGCAAGTCTTCGTAATGTTGGTATTTGGAGGAGGTGTAGTGGTTTATTTGACTGGCGACATTTATAACAACATGCTACATTCTTACTTTTTTCCAGTTGACGCCATTTTTCAACTCTCTGGTATATTGATAAATTCGGATGGACTGTTTTTAAAAGGTGTTCTGGAGAAATGTATTTTAAGAGAGGTTCCATAAAAGTATCAAAATTATGTAATTCCATATTATCGAAATCAAAATTGGCATTCATTTTTTATCTAAAGGGTTAGGTTTTCAACGATGTTTGAGGTTTTAAGCAATTCTATAATATTTTTTTGTATCTCTTGACTTTTATAGACATCATTCAAAATCAATGTTGGATTATATGAGTGAATAATTTTTCTTAAAATGTGGCGTACTTTATCTCGTCTTTCACAACCCCACATTAACATCACACACATTGTCACGGTTGCAATGATACCATACATAGTAGGAATGACACTGTATTTATCTCGTTTAGGCAAACGTGTAAAATATCGGTTAGAAAGATATTGAACATATCTTTTATAATTGAGTTTTGATTTAGATATTTGTTTAGAAAAGACATCACAGATATTTTCGGAATGAAATACTGGCATCGGTTCTGTGATTATAGAATATATATTTAAAGAAGGAAGAAAAAGGCCTCCGTAATCAATTAATTTAATTCGATGAATGTCATCATTGGATACAAATACATTTTGAGGATTAATATCGTAATAAGTACCTGATATATATTTGTCAGTAGTATTATATAAGACTAATTGAACATCAATAAGCTGTCTAAGAACTGTAGTAAGCAATTGTTGACGACAATACTGATCATTTTTCAATAAGTCGACTTTTTCCCTTAGTAGGATCCAATCGCGTGGGTTTAAGTATTCCATTTCGATAAAGTAGCCTATAGATTTAGATTTGAAAGGACATTTATACTCAATATTATTCAAAGAATGAGGAACTTTTGTAGGTTGTGATGACTCTAGAAATTTACCTTGTGGACAGTGTATTACATTATAGGCAGTTTCGACCATAAACACACGATACACTTGAACAAAGAATGCCTTTCTGATATTTTCATCAAGACGTGAAATGTTTTCAATCTCCATTAAAAAATCCCTTTTCCGGCGAAAACTCTTTCGAGCCACAAATGTTTGTAGATACTTTTTTCCTCGTTTGTGCTTCTTCTTAGAAGATTTAAAAAGTTTGGAAGCCGTGTGTGGGTAAATATTTTGAAACACATGTATTTGATGTGGTAATCTAGGATCAAGAAGTTCAATAGTAGGTACTTGGACAAGATCAACTTTACCATAGGCACCTTTCCCTAAATGACGTTTGTGGGTATTAAATGTAAAACGAATATGATTAGATATTCTATTATTTAGTGTTTCACATTCATCAGGCTTAGTCAATTTGTTTTTCCCCTTAATGACTTCCATTTTTTAATTATTTATTATATAATCCCAACTTGAAAACGGATACCAAACCCAACTCTTATAAGTCTTACGAAATTTTGATAGAAGGTATAAAAAAAGAAAAACATATATATATTAAATATATCATAACTATATATAATACAACAGTTTTTGTTTTTCATATATTATAATACAAACACTGTCATGACAAATACAACTGAAAATATTTGAAGTAATTCACAAACTATTGGACTGAAATGGAGGAATTTATCAAGAAAGGTAATCAAACATATCCTAATCTCTTAAAAATATATTCTTTGGCAACATATATTAGAAGATAATTATGGACTGTAATGGTATAACCAATGTTTCTTTCTTCTTTGTAGATAACTTGGAGTTTATTAATGGAGACATTACTGACCCTGTATATAGAAGCCCCAATATAGCGCTTGTACAAATACTCAACTGTGTAGCTGTTAAATCTCATGGACTTTCTCAGATTCTTGCTGAGATATATCCATACTGTGGTTCTTATACACGACGCCGGGCAATAGGCACTTTAAACCGTGCTATGCTTGAAGATAGACCTCAACCAGGAAATATTGAGATTTGTCATCCTAACACTGTAACAAAGGGACCAGTAGTTATAAATGTTTTTGGGCAGTTTTATATGGGGAAGGAGAAAAATCAAAACCTTTATACAAAAAGACTCATACAGCAGTTACAGCAGTCGTGTACTGTTGATGTTGGACCTAAAGGAAGAAATCCTAGACATTTAGAACCTTTCGATCATCAACTTTTATCTGGCCTTTTAAAAGATACATCCCAAAACAGGATTTATTGGTTTAATGAAGGTCTAAATAAATTAGCAGTGCAAGTATCTAATGGAAAATACAGTTTGGTAATATTTCCATCGTTAATTGGGTGTGGATTGGCTGGTGGAAACTGGGAAAGAGACTACTTACCAGCAATTATAAAATTTTCTAGACAGGTCTACCCCTTTGGTGTCAGAGTTAAAATTATAAACAAAATTATGTCAAAGACATCATAACAATGAAAAGAATAGTTAAACCTCCTAATTTATATATATATATTTTTTTCATAGGTTCCCCTCTTTATGACCAAAAAAAAAAAAAACAGGACAGTGTCATTAACATAAATAAGACGGACCTCCACCCTCCCTGGTCAATTGTTGTTGTGTGATGATTTAATCCTGACAACAGAATGAACCAGTCAGTGGGTTTAGATATGTTTCCTAAAACTTTATGAACTGATTGAGGTGAGAGAGACCATAGTTACTAATTGAAGAAATTTTATCTCTACCCTTCTACCACTACTACTACTACTACTACTACTACTACTACTTCCATCCTACTCTTATTTACCCTATCACTTTTCAGACATCTTTCTACATACCAAACCCGAGAAAAGTGTTGTTTTTTTGGTTTATTTTTTTTTTTTTGAATAGTTAATTGTGGAATAAAGAGCTTTTTCCCCTTGTTTACAACTCCATTTCTTCTCCCTTTTTTTTAATTAATATTAATGTTATCTTTCATATTTCTTCTAGGTTTAATATGGAATTATCCCTGGGGAAATGTCCAAAGAGAAGACATTTAAAAAAAAATATATACAAAATATCAAATTCAAAAAACTCAAGAGGTTGCCAACTTTTTTTGACTTGCAAGATTTCTCCTACAAGGTCAAGATTACAGCAGAATATCAAAGTAAGAAACATCATAGAAATTATGACAGAAGCAGAAAAGGCATCGTTAACTATTATATTTAATTGTTCACCAAATATCAGATCAATTGATACTGATATAAATCTGTTTGAAAATGAACATGATTTTAGACAAGACGAGTGTTTTGAAACTAAAAATAATTCTACAGTCCTGGTTAAAATACCATTTTTGAAAAAATATCAAACAAACCTGGTGTCCAACCGACTCTGGGGACCTGATAATAAGGACGTTGTCATTGATATATCAATTAAACACGGTTCCCTTAAAACTATCAAGAAAAATGTCATTCGTCATCAAATTGTATCTTGCCCCATTTGTTTAGATATGAATGGGTCAGGTGACATGGTTTTTATGTTTGATGATTATATGGTTGGATGTGGTCACAGTATTTGTCCTCAATGTATGTTTACATTATCAGCCAAAATTTTGTTGGGTAAAAAATCTACAGGGAAATTTGATTATAATAATTATGGTTGCCTTAGATATATGAATAATTCTTATGGGATGTACTCTTTTTTATCAAACATTATCTACAAAGATGAAATATTTTGTCCACTTTGTAAGCAAATAGTAAAAAGTGTGTTTGTGTTGAATATGCATCATCTAAAATGTAGCATTAGGGAATTTTCTCGTAAGTATGCACAAATCTTATTTTGGGGTAATCAAACTGACAGGCTGTTTTTAGAAGCCGCAACTAGTTTTATATATGGAGTGGAGCAATTGGCAGTCACTGATTTGTATATAGAAAGATATATTATGGAAAACAGTTGGATTTTTGACGAATATGTGACACCAGTTACCCTATACCTTAACTTTAATGAAACACTTTCAGAGATGAAACTTGTTTTTAAGAGTTTACAGCCATATTTATTAAAACTAGCCTCAAAAAATTCTAATGATCCATCAAATAGAAAATACTTATTTTTCTTTAACCAACTTTGTCATAGAAAGGGAGGTGAACCAATCCTGAGACCAACATTCATTAAATAAAACAATTAAAAAAAATGTTTTTTTGTAAATAAATGTATATGTATCTGTTATTTTTACCTCTGTTTGGGTTTCAATCAGAGGGCATCAATTTCTCAGGCAGCAACAGGTACCACCTAGCGTTCATATTCATATGACAACCCAAGGCCAGCCATCACCACTTCAGTTACAAGGTCCACCGCAGGTACAGTCACAGTTGCCTCCCCAGGGCCCACCTCAGGGCCCACCTCAGGGCCCAGCTCAGGCACCAATGCTATAAAAACTCTAATCCGAAAAGTTAAAATGTCATCCTTACCACATTTTCATATCATATTTTTATAGGAGGGTGTAATTATTTATTTCTTATGTTTTCTCATTTGAAACTGTGTTTGGTTGAAGTTGTAGCTGGTTAGATACATTATCCAAATCTGTATCTACAGTATTTTTTAGTCCATCTGTGAGTGTGTTTTGACTCAAGGTTGTGCAGTGTTCTCGCAGAGTATATCAGAATCCTAAAACAAAGAAAAAAGTGTCCTTTTTTTGTAAGTAAGTATATGAAACATATAAATAAATAAATAAATAAATAAATAAATAGCATACACCTTAACCTTTTAAGTTAATGTGTTTTTTTTTTTCAGAAGATGGTTGAGAGGGAAAAAGGTAAGAAGATCTTTATGCAGAGGTGTGCACAGTGTCACACTGTTGAATTAAACGGCAAGCACAAAACTGGACCAAATCTAAATGGCCTCTTCGGCCGCCAAACTGGTCAGGCTTCTGGCTATATTTACACTTATGCCAATAAGGCCAAGAGTATCACGTGGGACAAAGATAATCTAGATATCTACTTGACCAACCCCAAGAAATTTATTCCAGGCACAAAGATGGTGTTCGTTGGTCTTAAGAAGAAGAATGAGCGTGCAGACTTGATTGCTTACCTGGAAACCTCCACCAAGTAGAGCAAGCATTAATATTTTTGTGGTCTCACCACTTTAAATCAACAAATCATCCTGCTAATCAAAATTTACTAAAAAAAAAAAAAAAGGGGGCAGTAAAAATTACAAAACATTGCTCAAAGAGTGGAGGAGACAGCTGGTTGCCCGGAGTAGATGGTAGCAGTATCAGTTGAATTATATAAATATCAAGTAGTCGCAGGCTACTCTCACATTTTACATCCACTGACGGCCAACCAACACAAGCTTCGCTACTCTTCCATCCAATAGAAATTTAGTAGCCACATTCTTAGTAATATTTGGAATATTCAGGTGTACAAAGTGTGATGATATATGTTGTATTAGGCTAGGAAACCTTGACCGAATTTATCATTTAAATTCGGCGAAGAGCGAATTAATTGCTCGAATAGTGGCGAAAGAATACGGATCATTTTATGTAGAAAAGGTAAACCGCGTACTTTTCATAACCCGAAATCCCCATCTCTTTATGGACCTCATTCAAATGGGAGAAAAGGAAGAAATCTGTCATTTTATTATAGAAGACGAAGGTTTATCATCATCACCACCACCAATTTGTGAATTCCTTTTTGGATATTACTAGAATGGGATATTGGACCATGGCCTGCTTACGTAGAGCAATCAACACCAACCGTAATATTCCTCATTTATTTAAACTCCAATTAATCAACGAAGTTCAACGGAATCTAATGATTAGATCGTGGGAAAGAGTAGTGGCAGATGAATTGAATCAAAACAATTTTTCAAAAAAAAATCACCAGGCCTTAGAGAGAATATCATTAGGATGTTATGATTGGTTGTAACGGAATAAAAATCTGGAGAGGATTGAACAAACTGACAAAACCATTAAAAAATATCTCTCATCATTATTTCATGATAATTAAATTTAATGTGGGAATCATTAATATTATCATTTATTAACTTGTATAACTTATAAACTATAAATAATTATCTTATTAGATTATGTCTCAGGGGTAAATAATGTAATCCAGGAATTTTTTGGGTGTTAAATTTTTCATTATTTATATGTTCGATATCTATATTAATGAAAAGTTCCTCTTTTTTGTTCATATTTTTTAAAATCCTTTAAATATTCAATTCTAATACTTTCTCGAAATGATCTGCCCTAGCAACAAATAGGGAATTAATTATTGGCTAAGATTTATCGTCATATGAATTTTTTATTATATATTTGTGATAGAATTTAATCAAATAAATCCCAATAACATATGGTCTTTGTTTCAAGGTTATCTGACCATGGCATAGACAAACAAAGACTACTTTTTTTTTCCGTGGCATAACGTGTCGATGTTAATGTACTATTAGATCAAAGATCAAAGTGACTGACTGAACTCTGGCCGATGGTAGATTTAACCAGTTCAGTTATCATTTTCTGCACTTCAGAAGAGTTCATCATTTGAATAAAAGGTTACTAAAATATGTTCTCGTTTTTGGTTAATGAATGGATGGATAGTTAGTGAAATTCTAAATTTTTATTACTTTTATACTTCTTGTCAATTTGTTTTTCCTAATTTGTGATAATATTTGCTGAAAACTTTGTTCTGGTTGAATCTATACTTAAATTTTTTTTCACACTCATTGTACATAAAGGGATTTACTCCTACTAACATTCGGAATACTCATTTGCACAAAGGTTTTAAAACCATGGTATCCATGTTTCCCTTTAAATCTTTTACATCTTCGATTACATCAAGTTCCCAAATAAAAAAATATGTAGACAAATATTTTTCAATTGGTTTAAATATTACTTTAGAACCATCTATAAGTAAATTAATACAATTTAACCCCCAAATTGTAAATGTTTATGCTATTAAAATATGGATGGGATCTACTCAAGAAGGATATCCTGCGGCATCCCAATTGCAATTTATACTGCGAGTCTTATTTAATGAGGCTGAAAATTATTGTTCTTATATGTTTGTAGAATTCTTCTCTAACATTGACCAAAGAAGCATTATGTTCTGTGAACATAATTTCAAGTACCCCCGTGATCCAGGATTACTTAATATTGCCTATCAAGGGATATAGGTCCTACGCCAAAGATCCTTCCATATTTCTAATGATGATACAAGCTTCCAAGCAGGAACGAGAAGCTCTGAGAGAGATGATGATAGCAGACGGAATATCGATTCCATCGTCATGTAGCAAAGTTGATCAGGCAGCGCTGAAAAAGCTTATGTCTATAAAACAATATTTGAATCGGCATTATTATTTCAGGCACATGATGTTTAAAAATATACGTTGGGAATTAACCCGAGATGTGAGAGCTTACGAAGCATGGTTTAAAAATAAAAAATGGCTTAAATACGTTAATCGAAGGATGATTCGACATAAACCCTATTGTTTACATGATGGGAAGGCATATTATCATCACAAGCCTCGTCAAGATATAATTTATAGGGACCCCAACTATAAACGTTGTTATCCTTATGGGGTACCCGAATATTGTAATAAATGGCCTAAAAATTATACATTTCGGGTTTTCAGTGATGGTGATAAAAAGTGTGATGATATATGTTGTATTAACATAGGAAAGCTTGACAGAATTTATCATTTAAATTCTGCGAAGAGAGAATTAATTGCTCGAATAGTGGCGAAAGACTATGGATCCTTTTATGTAGAAAGGGTAAACCGCGTACTTTTCATAACCCGAAATCCCCATCTCTTTATGGACCTCATTCAAACGGGAGAAAAGGAAGAAATCTGTCGTTTTATATAGAAGACGAAGGTTTATCATCATCATCATCATCACCACCACCTCCATAGTAAAAACACCTACAAGCCAAATAGTTTGCAGGCAATGTGCGTCAATCAATTTGTGAATTCCTTTTTGGATATTAATAGAATGGGATATTGGACCGTGGCCTGCTTACGTAGAACAATCAACACCAACCCTAATATTCCTCATTTTTTAAAACGCCAAATAATCAATGAAGTTCAACGGAATCTAATGATTAGATCATGGGAAAGAGCAGTAGCAGATGAAACAACTACTGAACTTTTATTTCAAACGCACCACAGACCCCGAGATGAGATACATTGGCAAATTGGATAGCGATCACTATTCATACATTTTGTATGGTTTAGTGACGGTGATGACCACTGCCATTTAATGAAACTCGTTCACATGTCCAAAACAGTAGTGACATATTTATTGGGATTGTGTAAGAGACACAAAGCACTGTGTAGTATTTTAAGTTATTTTACTGAATTGATTATGTTATAAAATATATTTGTTTATTATTCTTATAATAAATAAATCTTGAAGTTAGGAGCAAATGCTAAAAGTATAAATAAAAACCATTGATGAATCTTAATAATGTAATAATGCCAAACCAATTAATTCACATATTTCTTTACATTACAAAGGAAACATAAGTAACTGAATGGGCTCTGGCCGAAATCAAGGCCTTTAAAAACGTATTCGTTTTTCGTTTTGTATAGATCCTGTTGATCATTTCATTTACTGACGACGTCATTATACTTGGCTTCAATGCCCCCACCATCATTATTACCCCCTCCTCTCATATTATTTGAGATAACTAAAATTAAGTCAAATGGTATAAAAAGGGGAACTAATTATTATTAAAAGTACAAGTTTTCAACAACTATTGTCACTAATTAGAAATTAAATTTTTGTAAGAAGTGTATAAAAGTAATAAAAATTTAGAATTTCACTTAACTATTACATTCATTTGCCCAAAACGAGCACAGTAATAATAAGTATAATGACGTCGTCAGTAAACGAAATGATCAACTATATTTTATTCTTTAGAAAAGAGTATGATGCTGTAAAACTTAAACATATCTTAGTAACCTTTTATTCAAATGATGAACTCCTAGCTACCAAAAAAATTTTGGTATCATGTAATAATGGTGATGAGTGGCCATATGAATTAGACGAATTTAATTATCCACATAAGATGGATTACAATGATCTATACAAAAAGAAAGACGACCACAGTTACTTCTATTTTTAAAGGCCTTGATTACCTGGAAACCGAAGGTAGATTACCGAAACCTTCAATAGATTTGAGTAAATATCCCCAATATGAATTAACCACCCATATAACTGTTATTGAGGTGCTAACTAAATTGTCGAGGCTTCAAGATAATGTGGATCATTTACAAAATGTTGCCTTGCGACTAACGGAAGAAGTACGTAACTCTGAAATACAGAAAATGATAACTGAACTGGTTAAATCTACCATCGGCCAGAGTCCAGTCAGTCACTTAAGTTCCCTTTCTAATGTAAAGAATGATATGTGAATTAATTGGTTGGGCATCATTACATTATAGTATAGTATAAGATTCATCATGTGTAGGGGGGTGAAGGGGGTAGGATTTAGAGTCTTTGATCTAATAGTACATTAACATCGACACGTTATGCCACGGAAAAAAAAAAATAGTCTTTGTTTGTCTATGCCATGGTCAGATAACCTTGAAACAAAGACCATATGTTATTGGGATTTATTTGATTAAATTCTATCACAAATATATAATAAAAAATTCATATGACAATAAATCTTAGTCAAAAATTAATTCCCTATTTGTTGCTAGGGCAGATCATTTCGAGAAAGTATTAGAATTGAATATTTAAAGGATTTAAAAAAATATGAACAAAAAAGAGGAACTTTTCATTAATATAGATATCGAACATATAAATAATGAAAAATTTAACACCAAAAAAATTCCTGGATTACATTATTTACCCCTGAGACATAATCTAATAAGATACTTATTTATAGCTTATAAGTTATACAAGTTAATAAATGATAATATTAATGATTCCCACATTAAATTTAATTATCCGCCCAATCTTAGCAGAAGACAGTTAATTTATTGGAAAATTTACGATATGTCAGGATTAACAGCTGATAATAAATTTATCTGGTATGAAAATTTTTTTACACAATTTCACAATCAAGATATTGTAATTGACGAAGATTTTGGGGTATATTCCCCATTTAAAATTGAAGAGGCCAATATGATAATATATATTAATACTGTGGTAGATTTATGGTTTTTTCTTTTAGATGGGGTAAGAAATGTTGAACAAAGTTTAAGTGAGTATATTATTAGAAATTGTTTAACTTATGAACAAACATTGGAAGTAAACAAAAAATCAATTACAAATATTGATATGTACATTAAAATCGATGAAGTCGTGAGATATGATGAGAATATAATTGAGCATCTCATTAGTAATTATGAAAAAAATAATAATTGGTCAAAACTAAGAAATATATCACTATCTACAGCGTGGGACATGCATTGTGATTTATTAGAACAATTTACTAGTATTATTAATAAAATTAAAAATCCAATAGAAACAATACCAAGAGATGCCAAATTTTATTCTTATCTTTCCCCTGATTATGTAGTAACTAAAATGGTGGCTTACCTCTCACAAAAAAGGGAAAATATTACTATTTGGAAAAATCAGTACCAAAATTATTCCATTAAAAAGAATGGAATTATAAAAAAGATGAGAAATCGGGGGGTGTTGAAAGATAAAGTTGTAGAAAGGGAGGTAGAAGAAGAAGAAGAAGACAAAGATTACATTTGTACAACATAGCAATGATGAAATAATGATGAAAGATATTTGTAATGGTTATGTCAGTTTGTTCAATCTTCTCCAGATTTTTATTCCGTTACAACTTTCCAATCATAACATCTTGATGATAAAACTAAACCTTTAATAATGAATGATGACAAAACTAAACATTTAATAATGAATAATTCATTCAAATAGATAATCACTATTGAGCCTAGAATTAGAAAAACAAAATAAAAGTTGTAAAGAAGGATGAGCTTTAGTCAAAAAATAATCTGGTATTAGGGAGACAGGGGAAACCTGGCAAGGATAACCTTGGAAAGGACGTTATATAAAGAGACTCCGACGACTTGGCGGTCCACATTCTAGAACTAACTAAGTACAGTCGTCACAACCAAAAAGTGCAGTATAGGATTTGCCCATTAGAGTCATAAGTCAATTATGAACCAACAACCCCATCTTCATCCTGTAGACGATTGCTTGCTGGAATATTCCAGAACTGTATCTGGTTGTAGCAACATAGATCCTATTCGCCTACTAAATATTTGGAACAGCCTCAGGGTCGATAACAACCTTCGCCCAATAAATATAACACCGGACACTCTGAACATAATTGACCCAAATCGGTTTCCTATCGACAACCCAACTTTACATGCTCCTGAGACATCCAATCCCCCCCTCCCATTATCTTGTCCACCAATCCAAAGTCCCCCAATTACTCCAGCTGAACTCTGTAACAATCACCTCATCAACTAATGATCTTAACCCACCCTCTAAGAGAACATAGAAAATCGATTAGATCAGCAGAAATAACAAGATCCAACAGTGACAATGATTCATCTGAAAAATCGTCCAAAAGTGGAGTGGACTCATAGGATGAAAAATCTCCAGATCAAGTAAGTAATTATCAAAAGGTATCAAAGCCGAGGAAGAAAAAAATATTGTTTAAAATAGGTGGTAAAAGAACTGTAAATTATCTGAACATAGCAAAAATCATAGTGTTGATTTTAAACATTACTGGACAATGTTGATGATTTAGTAGTTGGGGTGTTGATAACCAGTGGTGATGATGGTGATGGTGGCTAAAGTCGAGGGGTGCTTGGTATAGCTGAGCGGAAAGGGTTTAAATATTTGGGAGAGAGAGAGAGAGAGAGAGAGGTGACATCATATTTTAAAGGATGTGGTAACGTCAGATGATAACAAAACTTGTCCAGAGTATATAAACAGATGACTGTTACAGCTTAACCAGCACTACACAACAAGCCTTTGACTGACTATAAAGCTTATCCATCTTTACAACTGAAGAGTTGCTCACTTGAAACATAAGTATGTTTTTTTTTTTATTTTTTTTTTTTTTTTAATTTTGTCATTGTTTATTGTTTGAGTCTTTATTTGGTTCATTTTGAAACATAAGGTATATTTTAAAAACTTTTTGTTTAATTTTTTGTATCACTATTTAATTCTTTAGAAAGGATTGTTTTAATAATTCTATGCTTTGGTTCTGTATCAGACGTTTTTGTTAATTAATTTTTTAAATATTTAGGATAACGATTTAACTGATTTTGTTTTTTCGTAGATGAAAGAAGTCTCTCAACATCGCTGTCGTCGTTCACGTCGATCGAAGAATGATAAATATCTTCTACCCCAGAAAATAAAAAGAGAGGATGCCCAGAGGTATGGACAACTTGGTAACAAAAATTGTGGCCCACATATGAACCCCTATAGATGGATGGTTGGTTTTAATACTGAAGAAAAGAAAGGAAGGATCTTAAGGAGCAAACCATGTTCTTATATATGCACCTTATTTATCACATTCGATCCATTTAATCCACATGAAGATGGACTATTAGACTGGGATATTAACATTGAGATAGAACGTAATTTAAATACATCCTGCCTTGAAATTCAATTTGAAGGCAAGGATTCAGAATGTGATTTTGTGGATCTGAGAGGACATTTTGGACTAACTGATCTCAAGGAGATATTTAAAAGAATAATATATATTCTCCCAGAAGTCGAGCTATCCAAAATATTCAAAATAATCCCATCCTTTAAAGATAAAAAGGTTTTAAAGCATACTGAAAAGATTAAAAGTCTTTTCACAATTGAAAAGTATAGGTGTAGATTTGCAAATTTTTATAGTGTATTATTCCCACCTTATATTGTTACTAAACTGGAGTATTTGCTTGGTAAATAACAGTGTTTGTAATTTGGGACTAAGTTGGATTTGTGCTGATTGATTGATGAGGTATGGGGGCAAGAGTTGTTTGTCTCCTAATTCATATATCTTATAGGATCTAAGTTGGATTTGTGATGACAGGAAAATATTTATTATTTGTTTGTCGAACTTAATTAAGCTTTGTTTATTAGACAAATCAGGTCTCGCATAGTAGGCAGAGTACTGTGTTCTAGCTAGTATGCAAGGCCCGATTTACCACATCATCAGTGGGATTTTCGTTATTAAACAAACAATTTGTACCCCAATCATTGATTTAACATAAACTATATGATTTACATTTTACATTGAAATATTTTTTTTTTTACATACCACCACTACAAAAGCTCTAAAGTCCTCCATATTATTGTAAAAAAAAAAGAGAGATAATGTTTACTGAAAAATGAGTAGTAGTATTAAGGGGTAAAGTAAAAGTTGTTCAATTTGTTTATAAATTTATTTATGAAATGGTTATAGAAAGAGCTGCAACTGGTCCAAGTTTCAGCATCACACCCTAAACAGAAAAGGAGAAAAAAAATACACAACGTATTATGCAACGAATTTTCAACATTTTCAAATAATTTCAGGGAACACATGTGTCAACAAAAATATTTCTATAACAATCAGATATTAAATTTAGCACATAATAAAGGATTCTATTGATCAGTTTTATCAAAAGAAGTGTTTAGTGCAATAATATAATTATTCAAAGTTACCCTTCCAAAAATATACAATATTTGATGTTTAATCAACAAATGGACTTTGGACTAAAATGTCTCAATAGGTTTGTAGAAGCACAAACTCTATAAGGTGTAATTTGCATGTAAATTGATTAATAAATGAAAGCTGAGAAACACCTTGAAGTTGTAAATTACTTACCTGAGTATCGGCCATGTAGTCGAGTGTGTCATCGACCGATTTCGTTCATAATTGGCACCCTTGTAGATAGGCATCCATTGAGCAAGGTATGCAATATCCTGCACATACATATTACCAGACTTCGACTTGGCACTGCCACACCAGCCACAGCAGTAAATGTAGATGGCACTGTCGTGGCCGTTCCATACACATCGAGGGGTTGAGGATGTGTGAGGAGGGTCGAAGCGGGGTGTGGCTGCTGGGTCATGCCTCTCACAGCTGAGGCGGGGAGGCCGCCTGTATCTTCACTTGATAATAACCTCCCTTGTGCTACAGCGTCTCTCCTTTCCAGCCAACGACGGCGACCGCGTGTCAAATTGGCTACTCTTGCATTCAGACCCTTCCGTTTATAGTCATTGTGCGCTAGACGCTACAAAAGCGAGATTCCAGGAGCAAAAATGGAGCGCGCATCAACACCCTCCACTCTCAACAGGACACAACATGTGACTGGTAGCTGGCTGCCTCTCCCACCCCCGCTAGGAGACGGTTGCCATTGAGTGTATATTTGTTGTCATATATACAGAGTTATTTCCGACGTTATTACCGAAAAATTGACGTTTAGAACGTACGACGCAATACTCTTTGTCGCGCCACAGCCGCGGGGCACCGGATTCTGCAAAATTACGCATGGAAATGTACCATAAATACTTTAATTTATATCATAACATTCTCGGGTTTGCGCCAAAGTGTTACCAGAACGTTGTAGTATTTTTATAAATTTTTCAAAAAGATTTGATTTTTCCGAATTTTTGTGATGATAAGCCCCCTTAAGAAGATGAAAATATTACATAATATATAATTAATGAATAATGAATAGTTCATTCCCTTTTTTGAAAGGAGAGGGAGTATTCCAAAGTGTAATTTATTTTATGATTGCCGTACAAATTAATTAAATGTTTAAATGGTGGTGAAAGAATATTTATTTTTCTGAAACATATTCTTCATATACCTCTCTCATTCAAACGAAGGAAAGGGAAACTAAAGTCACTGTTTAATTTTACACAACAAAACATTTATCTTCATCATCAGCATGTCAAAAAAAAATGACAAGAGCAAGGTAATAGTAGTATACAAGACAAAGAACGCAATGAGTTTGTGATTTAAATTTTTTCATTGAACGACAATTACATTATTACAATGTGTACTACAATATTGACCTACCTTATGTTAAATGTGGTTAAGAACTTATTACTGTGTATTTGAAGCTATACAAAAATAATAAAAACATCTCGAGCATAAACATTGATATAAAAATTAAATAATAATTTATATTTATAAGAAATAATGTCCGTCTACGATGACATAACCATGGCACAACTAGCCAGATTAAGAACACCATGGAGAACTTTTATATCTTCGATTAAATACGACGATGAACTAACAAGAATGATATATCTATATTATGCCGATAGACTTGATATTACTCTGGAATTACATTGCAATGTACCACCACCAATGGTACATCGTGTGAATAAAACATACAGTGTATCAATAACGCCAGTAACTCTTTATTCGATAAAATTTTGGATGGGAACGAATAAAAAAGGGTATCCCGTGGCATCACAATTGCAATTTATAATGCGAGTTATGGTAACTGACAGGAAAACGGGAAAATATTATTATTTGTTTGTAGAACTTATCGCTAACCGCGACGAACGGCGTACAATGTTCTGTAAATTCAATTTAAATAAATCTTCTTTGTATGGCCAAAATGAAAGACTCAAATGCCAAACTCATGTAAATGGATATCGATCCTATGCTAAAGATCCGCTTGTATTTCTGACGATGATACAAGCGTCTAACGAAGAAAGAGAAGCTCTGAAAGAGATGATGAGAGCCGAGGGAATAAGAATCCCTTTATCATCATCATCATCATCATCTTATTCATATAATAAAGTTTGTCAAACTGCAAAAGAGAAGCTTTTGAGATTGAAACGATATTTCAATCGACATTATTACTTTAGGTATATGATGTTCGACAATATACAGTGGGAATTAACCAGAGATGCTATTGCTTTCGAAGCATGGTTATATGGCCAAGAATGGTCTGAATACGCTCATGAAAAGAGAATTCAACACGAAAAATATTGCTTGTTCAACGACAGAGAGTTTCAACTAACAAAGTTGCACATGAAACCCAGTTTTAAGTTTTTTTTTAGAAGGTTCGTGTATATGTATGACTGTGGGAAAATTGGTTACACCATACTTTGGAATAAGGACACTACTACCACATATCGGGTATTTAGCGATTGTGAGGAAGAATACTCTGAAATTTTTTGTGGTACTGATCATTTATTAAATCACATCGACAGAGTGTATCATGTGAATCAATTTGGTAACTGGTGGCATGATGATGGTGATGGAAGAAACATGGAACCATGTGTGAATTCATATGGTGAACTAATTGCACGCATGTATGTGAAAAATTATGGAGAAATTTATTTCGAAATGATCATAGTAACTTATAGCACCCCATTTGACGTACTATCTGAATGTATTCTTTTTCTAACCCGAGATCTCAAACTCTTTGTGGATATTATTCAAACGGGGAACAAGGATGAAATTTATAGTTTTATCGTTCGAGACGAGGGTTTATCATCATCTCCGCCCAAATATGACAATCGTTTACGAGCTATATGTACTCGGGCAGTTACAAGTTATTTTTTGGATGTTAGAACAACAGAATGGGGTTGGACAGCGGCCACTCTGTGCGAAGAAATGGTTTCCACCCTCCAGATCCCGGATTCCTTTAAATATCAATTTATCGATGATGAACTTAAATGGAGTCTAATGGTTAGTTCCTGGAAGAGAGCCGTGGAAGATTTGACATTAGATGATAATATAGCTGAACGGAGCAAGGCTGCATTTATGGCTAAATCACAAAAACTGGATAAATTGATAGATGAAAAAATAGCCGTCACACTGGAGTACTTGAGCCAGCAGGGATGTCTTGATGAGTTGGATATATATACATTATTTTCTGCTTCTTTAGTAAAAGATCCTATTATAAACTTGAATTATGCTTCTTTGACCGAGAAGTGGTAAAGAAAAAGATGATTTGAGTTGGAGTAAATTATCTAGGTTTTTGTAACATACACACATTGAGGAGCATTGGGCAACTCAATTCATACATTTTGTATGGTTTAGTGACGCTGACGACCACTGCTATTTAATGAAACTCGTTCACGTGTCTAAAACAGTGGTGACATATTTATTGGGATTGTGTAAGAGACACAAAGCACTGTGTAGTATTTTAAACTATTTTACTGAATTGATTATGTTATAAAATACTTGTTTATTATTCTTATAATAAATAAATCTTGAAGTTGGGAGCAAATGCTAAAAGTATAAATAAAAACCATTGATGAATCTTAGTAATGTAATAATGCTCAACCAATTAATTCACATATTTCTTTCCATTAGAAAGGGAACTTAAGTGACTGACTGGACTCTGGCCAATGGTAGATTTAACCAGTTCAGTTAGCATTTTCTGCACTTCAGAGTTACCTACTTCTTCCATTAATCGCAAGGTAACATTTTGTAAATGATCCACACTATCTTTAGTTAGCACCTTAATAACAGTTATATGGGTAGTTAATTTATATTGGGGATATTTGTATATTAATTTTATTTAACAGTTCTAAAGTTATATATATAGAAATAGAAATTTAGTAGCCACACTCCTACTAACATTCGGAATATTCAGCTGCACAAAGCTTTTAAAAAACCATTTTATCAATGTTTCCCTTTAAATCTTTTTCATCTTCGATTACATCAAGTTCACAAATAGAACAATATTTAGACAAAGAAAAGTCTTATCTTATAAATATTACTTTAGAACCATGTATAATTAAATTAAAGCCATTTCTTAAACACCATATTGTAATTGTAAATGTTTATGCTATAAAAATATGGATGGGATCTACTCGAAAAAGATATCCTGCGGCATCCCAATTACAATTTATACTGCGAGTCGTAGTTAAGGAGCATGAAAGATATTGTTCTTATATGTTTGTGGAACTCTTCTCTAACATTGACCAAAGAAGCATCATGTTCTATGATCATAGTTTTAAGTACGATAATTACTTAAAATGGTCTATCACGGGATATAGGTCCTACGCCAAAGATCCTTCCATATTTCTGATGACTGATACAAGCTTCCAATCAGGAACGAGAAGCTCTGAGAGAGATGATGATAGCAGACGGAATATCGATTCCATCGCCATGTAGCAAAGTTGATCAGGGTGCGCTGAAAAGGCTTATGTCCCTCAAAAAATATTTGAATCGGCATTATTATTTTAGGTACATGATGTTTAAAAATATACGTTGGGAATTAACCAGAGATTTGAGAGCTTACGAAGCATGGTTGAAAAATACAAGCATTGATGACAGGATGAAACAACATAGACCCTATTGTTTACATAAAAAATTTGGTTGTAAGGACCCTCGTGAAGATATAATTTATAGGGACCCCAACTATAAAATTAGATCTCATTTAAGGGTACCCGAATATTGTGATATGTGGCCTAAAAATTATACATTTCGGGTTTTCAGTGATGGTGATAAAAAGTGTGATGATATATGTTGTATTAACATAGGAAAGCTTGACAGAATTTATCATTTAAATTCTGCGAAGAGAGAATTAATTGCTCGAATAGTGGCGAAAGACTATGGATCCTTTTATGTAGAAAGGGTAAACCGCGTACTTTTCATAACCCGAAATCCCCATCTCTTTATGGACCTCATTCAAACGGGGGAAAAGGAAGAAATCTGTCGTTTTATTATAGAAGACGAAGGTTTATCATCATCATCATCATCATCACCACCACCTCCATGTAAAAACACCTACAAGCCAAATAGTTTGCAGGCAATGTGCGTCAATCAATTTGTGAATTCCTTTTTGGATATTAATAGAATGGGATATTGGACCATGGCCTGCTTACGTAGAACAATCAACACCAACCCTAATATTCCTCATTTTTTAAAACGCCAAATAATCAATGAAGTTCAACGGAATCTAATGATTAGATCATGGGAAAGAGCAGTAGCAGATGAAACAACTACTGAACTTTTATTTCAAACACACTACAGAGCCCGAGATGACATGGACTATGTTTGTTAGCACCTTAATAACAGTTATATGGGTAGTTAATTTATATTGTGGATATTTAGCCAAATTTACCTATTTTTTTTTTTACATGATTCATGCTATTATTGACTAATTTATATTATTAATACATATATTCATTTTATTTAACAGTTCTAAAGTTATATATATAGAAATAGAAATTTAGTAGCCACACTCCTACTAACATTCTGAATATTCAGCTGCACAAAGCTTTTAAAAAAACATTTTATCAATGTTTCCCTTTAAATCTTTTTCATCTTCGATTACATCAAGTTCCCAAATAGAAGAATATTTAGACAAAGATAATTCTTATCTTTTAAATATTACTTTAGAACCATGTATAATTAAATTAAAGCCATTTCTTAGATACAATATTGTAATTGTAAATGTTTATGCTATAAAAATATGGATGGGATCTACTCAAGAAGGATATCCTGCAGCATCCCAATTACAATTTATACTGCGAGTCATAGTTAAGGAGCATGAAAGATATTGTTCTTATATGTTTGTGGAACTCTTCTCTAACATTGACCAAAGAAGCATCATGTTCTGTGGACAGAATTTCCAGGACCCCTGTCATTATGACTTAAAATTGCCTATCACGGGATATAGGTCCTACGCCAAAGATCCTTCCATATTTCTGATGATGATACAAGCTTCCAATCAGGAACGAGAAGCTCTGAGAGAGATGATGATAGCAGACGGAATATCGATTCCATCGCCATGTAGCAAAGTTGATCAGGCAGCGGTCAAAAGGCTTATGTCCCTCAAACAATATTTGAATCGGCATTATTATTTCAGGCACATGATGTTTAAAAATATACGTTGGGAATTAACCCGAGATTTGAGAGCTTACGAAGCATGGTTGAAAAATACAAAATGGCTTACCTGCATTGATGACAGGATGAAACAACATAGACCCTATTGTTTACATAAAAAATTTGGTTGTAACGACCCTCGTGAAGATATAATTTATAGGGACCCCAACTATGAACGTCAATGTAATTCTTTTTTTTTTTTACCCAAATATTGTGATAAATGGTCTAAAAATTATACATTTCGGGTTTTCAGTGATGGTGATGAAAAGTGTGATGATATATGTTGTATTAGGCTACGAAATCTTGACCGAATTTATCATTTAAATTCGGCGAAGAGCGAATTAATTGCTCGAATAGTGGTGAAAGAATACGGATCATTTTATGTAGAAATGGTATACCACGTACTTTTCATAACCCGAAATCCCCATCTCTTTATGGACATCATTCAAACGGGAGAAAAGGAAGAAATCTGTCGTTTTATTATAGAAGACGAAGGTTTATCATCATCATCATCATCACCACCACCTCCAAATAGTTTGCAGGCAATGTGCGTCAATCAATTTGTGAATTCCTTTTTGGATATTAATAATTGGACCGTGGCCTGCTTACGTACAGCAATCAACACCATTCGTAATATTCCTTCTTTTTTAAAACGCCAATTAATCAACGAAGTTCAACGGAATCTAATGATTAGATCGTGGGAAAGAGCAGTGGCAGAAGAACCAACTATTGGACTTTTATTTTACTGAATTGATTATGTTATAAAATATATATGTTTATTATTATTCTAATAAATAAATCTAAAGTTGGAAGCAAATGCTAAAAGTATAAATAAAAACTATTGATGAATCTTAATAATGTAATAATGCCCAATCAATTAATTCACATATCATTCTTTACATTAGATAGGGAACTTAAGTGACTGACTGGACTCTGGCCGATGATAGATTTAACCAGTTCAGTTATCATTTTCTGTATTTCAGAGTTTTACGTACTTCTTCCGTTAGTCGCAAGGCAACATTTTGTAAATGATCCACACTATCTTGAAGCCTCGATAATTTAGTTAGCAACTCAATACCAGTTATAAGGGTGGTTAATTCATATTTGGGATATTTAGCAAAATCTATTGAAGGTTTCGGTAATCTACCTTTGGTTTCCAGGTAATTAAGACCTATAAAAATATCTATAACGAATTCGTGGTTCATTGTGTATTGATCCATGTAATCCATCCTATCTGGATAATTAAATTCGTCTAATCCATATGGCCACTTATCACCATTATTACATGATGCCACTTTTTTTTTGGTTGCTATGAGTTCATCAGTTGAATAAAAGGTTACTAAAATCTTTCTAAGTTTTGTATTATCATACTTTTTTCTAAAGAATAAAATAAAGTTGATCATTTCATTTACTGATGACGTCATTATGTATTCGTTTTTGGTAAATGAATGGAATAGTTAAGTGAAATTCGAAATTTTTATTACTTATATACTTCTGGCCAAAATTTAATTTCTAATTAGCGACGATAGTTGCTGAAAACTTGTACTTTTGATAATGATTAGTTCCCCTTATTTATACCCTTCGACTACTAAATAGTAGATATATTATAAATACCTTAGGATTGGGATTATCTAATTGTGTTTCTTCTTCTTCTTCTTCTTCTTCTTCTTCTCCTTTGGCTGCACTGCTACAACATGTCTCTAGGAACTGATTAAATTCATATGTGGAAGTTGTATATTGTAAGGCCAGATTCGTCAAATAGGCCAGGTGTTTTTCTTTGAAAAATTGTTTTGATTGAATTACAGTGTTATACTACCAACCATTTATTATACTACCATATACATGATAATATTGGTTTCCATTATTAATTTCTACCGGAAATTCAGTAGTTGTTTCATCTGCTACTGCTCTTTCCCAAGATCTAATCATTAGATTCCGTTGAACTTCGTTGATTATTTGGCATTTAAAAAAATGAGGAATATTAGGGTTGGTGTATATTGCTCTACGTAAACAGGCCACGTTCCAATATCCCATTCTATTAATATCCAAAAAGGAATTCACAAATTGATTGACGCACATTGCCTGCAAACTATTTGGCTTGTAGGTGTTTTTACATGGAGGTGGTGGTGATGATGATGATGATGATGATGATGATAAACCTTCGTCTTCTATAATAAAACGACAGATTTCTTCCTTTTCTCCCGTTTGAATGAGGTCCATAAAGAGATGGGGATTTCGGGTTATGAAAAGTACGCCTTTTACCTTTTCTACATAAAATGATCCGTATTCTTTCGCCACTATTCGAGCAATTAATTCACTCTTCGCCGAATTTAAATGATAAATTCGGTCAAGGTTTCCTAGCCTAATACAACATATATCATCACACTTTTTATCACCATCACTGAAAACCCGAAAAATAGAATCTCTATTCCCGCCAGTCATTACAATATTTGGGTACCCCCAAATGAGATCTAATTTCATAGTTGGGGTTCCCTATAAATTATATCTTGACGAGGCTCGTTATAAAAAGATCCATCATGTAAACAATAGGGTCTATGTTGTTTCATCCTGCGATAAACGTAGTTAAGCCATTTTTTATTTTCCAACCATGCTTCGTAATCTCTCACATCTCGGGTTAATTCCCAACGTATATTTTTAAACATCATATACCTAAAATAATAATGCCGATTCAAATATTGTTTGAGGGACATAAGCCTTCTCACCGCAGCCTGATCAACTTTACAAAATGAAGATGGAATCGATATTCCATCTGCTATCATCATCTCTCTCAGAGCTTCTCGTTCCTGATTGGAAGCTTGTATCATCATTAGAAATATGGAAGGATCTTTGGCGTAGGACCTATATCCCGCGATAGGCACTATTAAGTAATCCGGATCATGGGGATACTTGAAATTATGTTCACAGAACATGATGCTTCTTTGGTCAATGTTAGCGAAGATTTCCAAAAACCTATAGGAATGAATAAAATTTTCCATCCTCCTTATTTGCGACTCGCAGTATAAATTGTAATTGGGATGCCGCAGGATATCCTTCTTGAGTAGATCCCATCCATATTTTTATAGCATAAACATTTACAATTTGAGGTTTTAATGGTATTTGATTTATAAATGGTTCTAAAATAATATCTATACCATATGAACCATATTTGATGATATATTTAATTATTTGGGAATATGATGTAATCGAAGATGTACAAGATTTCAAGGGAAATATGGATACCATGGTTTTTAAAGCTTTGTGCAACTGAATATTCCGAATGTTAGTAGGAGTGTGGTTACTAAATTTATATTTCTATTCATATAACTTTAGAACTGTTAAATAAAATTAATATACACATATTAATAATATAAATTAGTATACAATGATATTCTTCAATTGGTCAATAATAGCATGAATCGTGTGAAAAAAAAATAAGGTAAAAAGAGAGAGAGAGAGACGAAGAAGTTAAGCCAAAAAAAGTGAATTTAAAGGTTAGCATATTTATAATATATCTACTATTTAACAGTGGTGGTCCACTGGAACATCTGCGTAAACTAAGTGAATCCCGTCACCCCTACTATCATTATTTTTGTTTCCAGACGAAGATAAAAAAATTTGAAGTGGCTGCTGCCTCAACTTCAGTGCCTCTGCCGTCACTACTATCACCATCATAAACCCCCCTCCCCCCCCCACCTTCGTTTTATCCCCAAGACTGACACTACAAGATGAAGTAGTTGCCACATAGAACCCCACTTTCTCTTAATCAATCACCACCAACGCCTATTAAGGAACGTTTTTGGTAAATGAATGGAATAGTTAAGTGAAATTCGAAATTTTTATTACTTATATACTTCTGGCCAAAATTTAATTTCTAATTAGCGACGATAGTTGCTGAAAACTTGTACTTTTGATAATGATTAGTTCCCCTTATTTATACCCTTCGACTACTAATACCTTAGGATTGGGATTATCTAATTGTGTTTCTTCTTCTTCTTCTTCTTCTTCTTCTTCTTCTTCTTCTTCTTCTTCTTCTTCTTCTTCTTCTCCTTTGGCTGCACTGCTACAACATGTCTCTAGGAACTGATTAAATTCATATGTGGAAGTTGTATATTGTAAGGCCAGATTCGTCAAATAGGCCAGGTGTTTTTCTTTGAAAAATTGTTTTGATTGAATTACAGTGTTATACTACCAACCATATATTATACTACCATATACATGATAATATTGGTTTCCATTATTAATTTCTACCGGAAATTCAGTAGTTGTTTCATCTGCTACTGCTCTTTCCCAAGATCTAATCATTAGATTCCGTTGAACTTCGTTGATTATTTGGCATTTAAAAAAATGAGGAATATTAGGGTTGGTGTATATTGCTCTACGTAAGCAGGCCACGTTCCAATATCCCATTCTATTAATATCCAAAAAGGAATTCACAAATTGATTGACGCACATTGCCTGCAAACTATTTGGCTTGTAGGTGTTTTTACATGGAGGTGGTGGTGATGATGATGATGATGATGATGATGATGATAAACCTTCGTCTTCTATAATAAAACGACAGATTTCTTCCTTTTCTCCCGTTTGAATGAGGTCCATAAAGAGATGGGGATTTCGGGTTATGAAAAGTACGCCTTTTACCTTTTCTACATAAAATGATCCGTATTCTTTCGCCACTATTCGAGCAATTAATTCGCTCTTCGCCGAATTTAAATGATAAATTCGGTCAAGGTTTCCTAGTCTAATACAACATATATCATCACACTTTTTATCACCATCACTGAAAACCCGAAAAATAGAATCTCTATCCCGCCAGTCATTACAATATTTGGGTACCCCCAAATGAGATCTAATTTCATAGTTGGGGTCCCTATAAATTATATCTTGACGAGGCTCGTTATAAAAAGATCCATCATGTAAACAATACGGTCTATGTTGTTTCATCCTGCGATAAACGTAGTTAAGCCATTTTTTATTTTTCAACCATGCTTCGTAATCTCTCACATCTCGGGTTAATTCCCAACGTATATTTTTAAACATCATATACCTAAAATAATAATGCCGATTGAAATATTGTTTGAGGGACATAAGCCTTTTGAGCGCAGCCTGATCAACTTTACAAAATGACGATGGAATCGATATTCCGTCTGCTATCATCATCTCTCTCAGAGCTTCTCGTTCCTGATTGGAAGCTTGTATCATCATCAGAAATATGGAAGGATCTTTGGCGTAGGACCTATATCCCGCGATAGGCACTATTTCCGGATCATGGGGATACTTGAAATTATGTTCACAGAACATGATGCTTCTTTGGTCAATGTTAGAGAAGATTTCCAAAAACCTATAGGAACAATAAAATTTTCCATCCTCCTCATTTGCGACTCGCAGTATAAATTGTAATTGGGATGCCGCAGGATATCCTTCTTGTGTAGATCCCATCCATATTTTTATAGCATAAACATTTGCAATTTGGGGTTTAAATTCTATTTGATTTATAAATGGTTCTAAAATAATATCTGTACCATATGAACCATATTTGATGATATATTTCATTATTTGGGAATATGATGTAATCGAAGATGTAAAAGATTTCAAGGGAAATATGGATACCATGGTTTTAAAAGCTTTGTGCAACTGAATATTCCGAATGTTAGTAGGAGTGTGGTTACTAAATTTATATTTCTATTCATATAACTTTAGAGCTGTTAAATAAAATTAATATACACATATTAATAATATAAATTAGTATACAATGATATTCTTCAATTAGTCAATAATAGCATGAATCATGTGAAAAAAAAAATAAGGTAAAAATGTTTGCTGATCAACTGCCGTTTTAGCAAAGAAAGTGGGTCGGTCAGTAATTGGTCGATTAAAAATGACTTGACCCATTGTTTATGTTGAGATGGGGGGGGGGAAGGAAGGTGATGACATAGGGTGCTGTCAACTGATACATATCAGTGTCAGTTGGACTTGTCCGGTATGGAGGCAGCACCTGCAATTTCTTCTCCAGGATCGTTGAAGAAGAACAACCACCACTACCTTCATCATCAACTCCCCCTTTCCCTTAACTTGTGGGCTGCAGAAAGTTAATGAAATTCGGAGAGAAAGAGAGAGAGAGAGAGACGAAGAAGTTAGGCCAAAAAAAGTGAATTTAAAGGTTAGCATATTTATAATACATCTACTATTTAACAGTGGTGGTCCACTGGAACATCTGCGTAAACTAAGTGAATCCCGTCACCCCTACTATCATCATTTTTGTTTCCAGACGAAGATAAAAAAATTTGAAGTGGCTGCTGCCTCAACTTCAGTGCCTCTGCCGTCACTACTATCACCATCATAAACCCCTCTCCCCCCCACCTTCGTTTTATCCCCAAGACTGACACTACAAGATGAAGTAGTTGCCACATAGAACCCCACTTTCTCTTAATCAATCACCACCAATGCCTATTAAGGAACCCATATCAGTGAAAATCATTTAAACATATAAGGGAGGTGTGTAAGAAAATTGAACTACAGAGGGAACCAAAAAAAAACCTATATCCAGATTCAACCATTACTTTGGTTTGCGTACACCTACTGACTGTTCATAAATATATGTGGTGAAGAATTCAGTCAGAGAATCAACCAGGCTGAATATTTGAAGTCACTCAGCAACAAAAAAAGTCCATATGTGTGATGAAGACAGTTGTATTTTTTTATATTATGTTAAAGATGAAAGAAGACCAAGAGCATTCTCAATAAAATGTTGAGATAACAAAAATTGCGGTTATTTAGTATTAAGTCGAAGGGTATAAAAAGGGGAACTAATCATTATCAAAAGTACAAGTTTTCAGCAACTATTGTCGCTAATTAGAAATTAAATTTTGGCCAGAAGTATATAAGTAATAAAAATTTAGAATTTCACTTAACTATTTCATTCATTTACCAAAAACGAATACATAATGACGACGTCAGTAAATGAAATGATCAACTTTATTTTATTCTTTAGAAAAAAGTATGATACTACAAAACTTAAAAATATTTTAGTAACCTTTTATTCAAATGATGAACTCCTAGCAACCAAAAAAATAGTGGCATCATGTAATAATGGTGATGAGTGGCCATATGAATTAGACGAATTTAATTATCCAGATATGATGGATTATCAATACAAAACGAAAGAGAAACACATTACTTATATTTTAAAAGGTCTTGATTACCTGGAAACCATAGGTAGATTACCGAAACCTTCAATAGATTTGAGTAAATATCCCCAATATGAATTAACCACCCATATAACTGGTATTGAGGTGCTAACTAAATTGTCGAGGCTTCAAGATAATGTGGATCATTTACAACATGTTGCCATGCGACTAACGGAAGAAGTACGTAACTCTGAAATACAGAAAATGATAACTGAACTGGTTAAATCTATCATCGGCCAGAGTCCAGTCAGTCACTTAAGTTCCCTATCTAATGTAAAGATTGATATGTGAATTAATTAATTGGGCATTATTATATTATTTAGATTCATCAATGTTTTTTTTAGCATTTGCTCCCATCCAATATCCCATTCTAGTAGTATCCAAAAAGGACTTCACAAATTGATTGACGCACATTGCCTGCAAACTATTTGGGTTGTAGGTGTTTTTACGTGGTGATGGTGGTGGTGGTGATGATAAACCTTTTGTATATAAAATAATCCATATTCTTTTGCCACTATTCGAGCAATTAATTCGCTCTTCGCCGAATTTAAATGATAAATGGGAACACATAAATTTACGTAGGGGGATGGGTCAGCTGGACTTCTCTTTGTGCAGTTTCTTTTACTAAAAACACTACATTTTCGCTGGGAATCGGCATATTGTCTTATAAGGCGGTGCTAATTAGAAATAAAATTTGGGCAAGAAGTGTATATAAGTAATAAAAATTTAGAATTTCACTTAACTATTCCATTCATTTACCAAAAACGAATACATAATGACGTCGTCAGTAAATGAAATGATCAACTATATTTTATTCTTTAGAAAAAAGTATGATACTGCAAAACTTAAAAATATTTTAGTGACCTTTTATTCAAATGATGATCTCAAAACCACCAAAAAAATAGTGAAATCATGTAATAATGATGACAAGTGGCCATATGAATTAGACGAATTTAATTATCCAGATATGATGGATTACAAGGATCAATACAAAACGAAAGACGAACACATTACTTGTATTTTTAAAGGCCTTGATTACCTGGAAACCAAAGGTAGATTACCGAAACCTTCAATCGAATTGGCTAAATATCCCCAATATGAATTAACCACCCATATAACTGGTATTTAGGTGCTAACTAAATTATCGAGGCTTCAAGATAGTGTGGATCATTTACAAGATGTTGCCTTGCGACTAACGGAAGAAGTACGTAACTCTGAAGTGGAGAAAATGATAACTGAACTGGTTAAATCTACCATCGGCCAGAGTCCAGTCAGTCACTTAAGTTCCCTTTCTAATGTAAAAATTGATATGTGAATTAATTGATTGGACATTATTACATTATTAAGATTCATCAATGTTTTTTCATTATTTAATCCCAACTTTAGATTTATTTATTATAAGAATAATAAACAAATATTTTCAATTCAGTAAAAAACTTTTTCATTGAATCTGTTCTTAAAAAAAAAAAGTTTAGTAGTTAGTTCATCAGCCACTGCTTTTTCCCAAGATCTAATCATTAGATTCCGTTGAACTTCGTTGATTAATTGGTGTTTAAATAAATGAGGAATATTAGGGTTGGTGTTGATTGCTCTACGTAAGCAGGCCACGTTCCAATATCCCATTCTATTAATATCCAAAAAGGAATTCACAAATTGATTGACGCACATTGCCTGCAAACTATTTGGGTTGTAGGTGTTTTTACATGGAGGTGGTGGTGATGATGATGATGATGATGATGATAAACCTTCGTCTTCTATAATAAAACGACAGATTTCTTCCTTTTCTCCCGTTTGAATGAGGTCCAGAAAGAGATGGGGATTTCGGGTTATGAAAAGTACGCCTTTTACCTTTTCTACATAAAATGATCCGTATTCTTTCGCCACTATTCGAGCAATTAATTCACTCTTCGCCGAATTTAAATGATAAATTCGGTCAAGGTTTCCTAGCCTAATACAACATATATCATCACACTTTTTATCACCATCACTGAAAACCCGAAAAATAGAATCTCTATTCCGCCAGTCATTACAATATTTGGGTACCCCCAAATGAGATCTAATTTCATAGTTGGGGTTCCTATAAATTATATCTTGACGAGGCTCGTTATAAAAAGATCCATCATGTAAACAATAGGGTCTATGTTGTTTCATCCTGCGATAAACGTAGTTAAGCCATTTTTTATTTTTCAACCATGCTTCGTAATCTCTCACATCTCGGGTTAATTCCCAACGTATATTTTTAAACATCATATACCTAAAATAATAATGCCGATTCAAATATTGTTTGAGGGACATAAGCCTTCTCACCGCAGCCTGATCAACTTTACAAAATGAAGATGGAATCGATATTCCATCTGCTATCATCATCTCTCTCAGAGCTTCTCGTTCCTGATTGGAAGCTTGTATCATCATTAGAAATATGGAAGGATCTTTGGCGTAGGACCTATATCCCGCGATAGGCACTATTAAGTAATCCGGATCATGGGGATACTTGAAATTATGTTCACAGAACATGATGCTTCTTTGGTCAATGTTAGCGAAGATTTCCAAAAACCTATAGGAATGATAAAATTTTCCATCCTCCTTATTTGCGACTCGCAGTATAAATTGTAATTGGGATGCCGCAGGATATCCTTCTTGAGTAGATCCCATCCATATTTTTATAGCATAAACATTTACAATTTGAGGTTTTAATGGTATTTGATTTATAAATGGTTCTAAAATAATATCTATACCATATGAACCATATTTGATGATATATTTAATTATTTGGGAATATGATGTAATCGAAGATGTACAAGATTTCAAGGGAAATATGGATACCATGGTTTTTAAAGCTTTGTGCAACTGAATATTCCGAATGTTAGTAGGAGTGTGGTTACTAAATTTATATTTCTATTCATATAACTTTAGAACTGTTAAATAAAATTAATATACACATATTAATAATATAAATTAGTATACAATGATATTCTTCAATTGGTCAATAATAGCATGAATCGTGTGAAAAAAAAATAAGGTAAAAAGAGAGAGAGAGAGACGAAGAAGTTAAGCCAAAAAAAGTGAATTTAAAGGTTAGCATATTTATAATATATCTACTATTTAACAGTGGTGGTCCACTGGAACATCTGCGTAAACTAAGTGAATCCCGTCACCCCTACTATCATTATTTTTGTTTCCAGACGAAGATAAAAAAATTTGAAGTGGCTGCTGCCTCAACTTCAGTGCCTCTGCCGTCACTACTATCACCATCATAAACCCCCCTCCCCCCCCCCACCTTCGTTTTATCCCCAAGACTGACACTACAAGATGAAGTAGTTGCCACATAGAACCCCACTTTCTCTTAATCAATCACCACCAACGCCTATTAAGGAACGTTTTTGGTAAATGAATGGAATAGTTAAGTGAAATTCGAAATTTTTATTACTTATATACTTCTGGCCAAAATTTAATTTCTAATTAGCGACGATAGTTGCTGAAAACTTGTACTTTTGATAATGATTAGTTCCCCTTATTTATACCCTTCGACTACTAATACCTTAGGATTGGTATTATCTAATTGTGTTTCTTCTTCTTCTTCTTCTTCTTCTTCTTCTTCTTCTTCTTCTTCTTCTTCTTCTTCTTCTTCTTCTTCTTCTTCTTCTTCTTCTTCTCCTTTGGCTGCACTGCTACAACATGTCTCTAGGAACTGATTAAATTCATATGTGGAAGTTGTATATTGTAAGGCCAGATTCGTCAAATAGGCCAGGTGTTTTTCTTTGAAAAATTGTTTTGATTGAATTACAGTGTTATACTACCAACCATATATTATACTACCATATACATGATAATATTGGTTTCCATTATTAATTTCTACCGGAAATTCAGTAGTTGTTTCATCTGCTACTGCTCTTTCCCAAGATCTAATCATTAGATTCTGTTGAACTTCGTTGATTATTTGGCATTTAAAAAAATGAGGAATATTAGGGTTGGTGTATATTGCTCTACGTAAGCAGGCCACGTTCCAATATCCCATTCTATTAATATCCAAAAAGGAATTCACAAATTGATTGACGCACATTGCCTGCAAACTATTTGGCTTGTAGGTGTTTTTACATGGAGGTGGTGGTGATGATGATGATGATGATGATGATGATGATGATAAACCTTCGTCTTCTATAATAAAACGACAGATTTCTTCCTTTTCTCCCGTTTGAATAAGGTCCATAAAGAGATGGGGATTTCGGGTTATGAAAAGTACGCCTTTTACCTTTTCTACATAAAATGATCCGTATTCTTTCGCCACTATTCGAGCAATTAATTCGCTCTTCGCCGAATTTAAATGATAAATTCGGTCAAGGTTTCCTAGTCTAATACAACATATATCATCACACTTTTTATCACCATCACTGAAAACCCGAAAAATAGAATCTCTATCCCGCCAGTCATTACAATATTTGGGTACCCCCAAATGAGATCTAATTTCATAGTTGGGGTCCCTATAAATTATATCTTGACGAGGCTCGTTATAAAAAGATCCATCATGTAAACAATACGGTCTATGTTGTTTCATCCTGCGATAAACGTAGTTAAGCCATTTTTTATTTTTCAACCATGCTTCGTAATCTCTCACATCTCGGGTTAATTCCCAACGTATATTTTTAAACATCATATACCTAAAATAATAATGCCGATTGAAATATTGTTTGAGGGACATAAGCCTTTTGAGCGCAGCCTGATCAACTTTACAAAATGACGATGGAATCGATATTCCGTCTGCTATCATCATCTCTCTCAGAGCTTCTCGTTCCTGATTGGAAGCTTGTATCATCATCAGAAATATGGAAGGATCTTTGGCGTAGGACCTATATCCCGCGATAGGCACTATTTCCGGATCATGGGGATACTTGAAATTATGTTCACAGAACATGATGCTTCTTTGGTCAATGTTAGAGAAGATTTCCAAAAACCTATAGGAACAATAAAATTTTCCATCCTCCTCATTTGCGACTCGCAGTATAAATTGTAATTGGGATGCCGCAGGATATCCTTCTTGTGTAGATCCCATCCATATTTTTATAGCATAAACATTTACAATTTGGGGTTTAAATTCTATTTGATTTATAAATGGTTCTAAAATAATATCTGTACCATATGAACCATATTTGATGATATATTTCATTATTTGGGAATATGATGTAATCGAAGATGTAAAAGATTTCAAGGGAAATATGGATACCATGGTTTTAAAAGCTTTGTGCAACTGAATATTCCGAATGTTAGTAGGAGTGTGGTTACTAAATTTATATTTCTATTCATATAACTTTAGAGCTGTTAAATAAAATTAATATACACATATTAATAATATAAATTAGTATACAATGATATTCTTCAATTAGTCAATAATAGCATGAATCATGTGAAAAAAAAAATAAGGTAAAAATGTTTGCTGATCAACTGCCGTTTTAGCAAAGAAAGTGGGTCGGTCAGTAATTGGTCGATTAAAAATGACTTGACCCATTGTTTATGTTGAGATGGGGGGGGGGGGGGAAGGAAGGTGATGACATAGGGTGCTGTCAACTGATACATATCAGTGTCAGTTGGACTTGTCCGGTATGGAGGCAGCACCTGCAATTTCTTCTCCAGGATCGTTGAAGAAGAACAACCACCACTACCTTCATCATCAACTCCCCCTTTCCCTTAACTTGTGGGCTGCAGAAAGTTAATGAAATTCGGAGAGAAAGAGAGAGAGAGAGAGACGAAGAAGTTAGGCCAAAAAAAGTGAATTTAAAGGTTAGCATATTTATAATACATCTACTATTTAACAGTGGTGGTCCACTGGAACATCTGCGTAAACTAAGTGAATCCCGTCACCCCTACTATCATCATTTTTGTTTCCAGACGAAGATAAAAAAATTTGAAGTGGCTGCTGCCTCAACTTCAGTGCCTCTGCCGTCACTACTATCACCATCATAAACCCCTCTCCCCCCCACCTTCGTTTTATCCCCAAGACTGACACTACAAGATGAAGTAGTTGCCACATAGAACCCCACTTTCTCTTAATCAATCACCACCAACGCCTATTAAGGAACCCATATCAGTGAAAATCATTTAAACATATAAGGGAGGTGTGTAAGAAAATTGAACTACAGAGGGAACCAAAAAAAAACCTATATCCAGATTCAACCATTACTTTGGTTTGCGTACACCTACTGACTGTTCATAAATATATGTGGTGAAGAATTCAGTCAGAGAATCAACCAGGCTGAATATTTGAAGTCACTCAGCAACAAAAAAAGTCCATATGTGTGATGAAGACAGTTGTATTTTTTTATATTATGTTAAAGATGAAAGAAGACCAAGAGCATTCTCAATAAAATATTGAGATAACAAAAATTGCGGTTATTTAGTATTAAGTCGAAGGGTATAAAAAGGGGAACTAATCATTATCAAAAGTACAAGTTTTCAGCAACTATTGTCGCTAATTAGAAATTAAATTTTGGCCAGAAGTATATAAGTAATAAAAATTTAGAATTTCACTTAACTATTTCATTCATTTACCAAAAACGAATACATAATGACGACGTCAGTAAATGAAATGATCAACTTTATTTTATTCTTTAGAAAAAAGTATGATACTACAAAACTTAAAAATATTTTAGTAACCTTTTATTCAAATGATGAACTCCTAGCAACCAAAAAAATAGTGGCATCATGTAATAATGGTGATGAGTGGCCATATGAATTAGACGAATTTAATTATCCAGATATGATGGATTATCAATACAAAACGAAAGAGAAACACATTACTTATATTTTAAAAGGTCTTGATTACCTGGAAACCAAAGGTAGATTACCGAAACCTTCAATAGATTTGAGTAAATATCCCCAATATGAATTAACCACCCATATAACTGGTATTGAGGTGCTAACTAAATTGTCGAGGCTTCAAGATAATGTGGATCATTTACAACATGTTGCCTTGCGACTAACGGAAGAAGTACGTAACTCTGAAATACAGAAAATGATAACTGAACTGGTTAAATCTATCATCGGCCAGAGTCCAGTCAGTCACTTAAGTTCCCTATCTAATGTAAAGATTGATATGTGAATTAATTAATTGGGCATTATTATATTATTTAGATTCATCAATGTTTTTTTTAGCATTTGCTCCCATCCAATATCCCATTCTAGTAGTATCCAAAAAGGACTTCACAAATTGATTGACGCACATTGCCTGCAAACTATTTGGGTTGTAGGTGTTTTTACGTGGTGATGGTGGTGGTGGTGATGATAAACCTTTTGTATATAAAATAATCCATATTCTTTTGCCACTATTCGAGCAATTAATTCGCTCTTCGCCGAATTTAAATGATAAATGGGAACACATAAATTTACGTAGGGGGATGGGTCAGCTGGACTTCTCTTTGTGCAGTTTCTTTTACTAAAAACACTACATTTTCGCTGGGAATCGGCATATTGTCTTATAAGGCGGTGCTAATTAGAAATAAAATTTGGGCAAGAAGTGTATATAAGTAATAAAAATTTAGAATTTCACTTAACTATTCCATTCATTTACCAAAAACGAATACATAATGACGTCGTCAGTAAATGAAATGATCAACTATATTTTATTCTTTAGAAAAAAGTATGATACTGCAAAACTTAAAAATATTTTAGTGACCTTTTATTCAAATGATGATCTCAAAACCACCAAAAAAATAGTGAAATCATGTAATAATGATGACAAGTGGCCATATGAATTAGACGAATTTAATTATCCAGATATGATGGATTACAAGGATCAATACAAAACGAAAGACGAACACATTACTTGTATTTTTAAAGGCCTTGATTACCTGGAAACCAAAGGTAGATTACCGAAACCTTCAATCGAATTGGCTAAATATCCCCAATATGAATTAACCACCCATATAACTGGTATTTAGGTGCTAACTAAATTATCGAGGCTTCAAGATAGTGTGGATCATTTACAAGATGTTGCCTTGCGACTAACGGAAGAAGTACGTAACTCTGAAGTGGAGAAAATGATAACTGAACTGGTTAAATCTACCATCGGCCAGAGTCCAGTCAGTCACTTAAGTTCCCTTTCTAATGTAAAAATTGATATGTGAATTAATTGATTGGACATTATTACATTATTAAGATTCATCAATGTTTTTTCATTATTTAATCCCAACTTTAGATTTATTTATTATAAGAATAATAAACAAATATTTTCAATTCAGTAAAAAACTTTTTCATTGAATCTGTTCTTAAAAAAAAAAAGTTTAGTAGTTAGTTCATCAGCCACTGCTTTTTCCCAAGATCTAATCATTAGATTCCGTTGAACTTCGTTGATTAATTGGTGTTTAAATAAATGAGGAATATTAGGGTTGGTGTTGATTGCTCTACGTAAGCAGGCCACGTTCCAATATCCCATTCTATTAATATCCAAAAAGGAATTCACAAATTGATTGACGCACATTGCCTGCAAACTATTTGGGTTGTAGGTGTTTTTACATGGAGGTGGTGGTGATGATGATGATGATGATGATGATAAACCTTCGTCTTCTATAATAAAACGACAGATTTCTTCCTTTTCTCCCGTTTGAATGAGGTCCAGAAAGAGATGGGGATTTCGGGTTATGAAAAGTACGCCTTTTACCTTTTCTACATAAAATGATCCGTATTCTTTCGCCACTATTCGAGCAATTAATTCACTCTTCGCCGAATTTAAATGATAAATTCGGTCAAGGTTTCCTAGCCTAATACAACATATATCATCACACTTTTTATCACCATCACTGAAAACCCGAAAAATAGAATCTCTATTCCGCCAGTCATTACAATATTTGGGTACCCCCAAATGAGATCTAATTTCATAGTTGGGGTTCCTATAAATTATATCTTGACGAGGCTCGTTATAAAAAGATCCATCATGTAAACAATAGGGTCTATGTTGTTTCATCCTGCGATAAACGTAGTTAAGCCATTTTTTATTTTTCAACCATGCTTCGTAATCTCTCACATCTCGGGTTAATTCCCAACGTATATTTTTAAACATCATATACCTAAAATAATAATGCCGATTCAAATATTGTTTGAGGGACATAAGCCTTCTCACCGCAGCCTGATCAACTTTACAAAATGAAGATGGAATCGATATTCCATCTGCTATCATCATCTCTCTCAGAGCTTCTCGTTCCTGATTGGAAGCTTGTATCATCATTAGAAATATGGAAGGATCTTTGGCGTAGGACCTATATCCCGCGATAGGCACTATTAAGTAATCCGGATCATGGGGATACTTGAAATTATGTTCACAGAACATGATGCTTCTTTGGTCAATGTTAGCGAAGATTTCCAAAAACCTATAGGAATGATAAAATTTTCCATCCTCCTTATTTGCGACTCGCAGTATAAATTGTAATTGGGATGCCGCAGGATATCCTTCTTGAGTAGATCCCATCCATATTTTTATAGCATAAACATTTACAATTTGAGGTTTTAATGGTATTTGATTTATAAATGGTTCTAAAATAATATCTATACCATATGAACCATATTTGATGATATATTTAATTATTTGGGAATATGATGTAATCGAAGATGTACAAGATTTCAAGGGAAATATGGATACCATGGTTTTTAAAGCTTTGTGCAACTGAATATTCCGAATGTTAGTAGGAGTGTGGTTACTAAATTTATATTTCTATTCATATAACTTTAGAACTGTTAAATAAAATTAATATACACATATTAATAATATAAATTAGTATACAATGATATTCTTCAATTGGTCAATAATAGCATGAATCGTGTGAAAAAAAAATAAGGTAAAAAGAGAGAGAGAGAGACGAAGAAGTTAAGCCAAAAAAAGTGAATTTAAAGGTTAGCATATTTATAATATATCTACTATTTAACAGTGGTGGTCCACTGGAACATCTGCGTAAACTAAGTGAATCCCGTCACCCCTACTATCATTATTTTTGTTTCCAGACGAAGATAAAAAAATTTGAAGTGGCTGCTGCCTCAACTTCAGTGCCTCTGCCGTCACTACTATCACCATCATAAACCCCCCTCCCCCCCCACCTTCGTTTTATCCCCAAGACTGACACTACAAGATGAAGTAGTTGCCACATAGAACCCCACTTTCTCTTAATCAATCACCACCAACGCCTATTAAGGAACGTTTTTGGTAAATGAATGGAATAGTTAAGTGAAATTCGAAATTTTTATTACTTATATACTTCTGGCCAAAATTTAATTTCTAATTAGCGACGATAGTTGCTGAAAACTTGTACTTTTGATAATGATTAGTTCCCCTTATTTATACCCTTCGACTACTAATACCTTAGGATTGGTATTATCTAATTGTGTTTCTTCTTCTTCTTCTTCTTCTTCTTCTTCTTCTTCTTCTTCTTCTTCTTCTTCTTCTTCTTCTTCTTCTTCTTCTCCTTTGGCTGCACTGCTACAACATGTCTCTAGGAACTGATTAAATTCATATGTGGAAGTTGTATATTGTAAGGCCAGATTCGTCAAATAGGCCAGGTGTTTTTCTTTGAAAAATTGTTTTGATTGAATTACAGTGTTATACTACCAACCATATATTATACTACCATATACATGATAATATTGGTTTCCATTATTAATTTCTACCGGAAATTCAGTAGTTGTTTCATCTGCTACTGCTCTTTCCCAAGATCTAATCATTAGATTCCGTTGAACTTCGTTGATTATTTGGCATTTAAAAAAATGAGGAATATTAGGGTTGGTGTATATTGCTCTACGTAAGCAGGCCACGTTCCAATATCCCATTCTATTAATATCCAAAAAGGAATTCACAAATTGATTGACGCACATTGCCTGCAAACTATTTGGCTTGTAGGTGTTTTTACATGGAGGTGGTGGTGATGATGATGATGATGATGATGATGATGATGATGATGATGATAAACCTTCGTCTTCTATAATAAAACGACAGATTTCTTCCTTTTCTCCCGTTTGAATAAGGTCCATAAAGAGATGGGGATTTCGGGTTATGAAAAGTACGCCTTTTACCTTTTCTACATAAAATGATCCGTATTCTTTCGCCACTATTCGAGCAATTAATTCGCTCTTCGCCGAATTTAAATGATAAATTCGGTCAAGGTTTCCTAGTCTAATACAACATATATCATCACACTTTTTATCACCATCACTGAAAACCCGAAAAATAGAATCTCTATCCCGCCAGTCATTACAATATTTGGGTACCCCCAAATGAGATCTAATTTCATAGTTGGGGTCCCTATAAATTATATCTTGACGAGGCTCGTTATAAAAAGATCCATCATGTAAACAATACGGTCTATGTTGTTTCATCCTGCGATAAACGTAGTTAAGCCATTTTTTATTTTTCAACCATGCTTCGTAATCTCTCACATCTCGGGTTAATTCCCAACGTATATTTTTAAACATCATATACCTAAAATAATAATGCCGATTGAAATATTGTTTGAGGGACATAAGCCTTTTGAGCGCAGCCTGATCAACTTTACAAAATGACGATGGAATCGATATTCCGTCTGCTATCATCATCTCTCTCAGAGCTTCTCGTTCCTGATTGGAAGCTTGTATCATCATCAGAAATATGGAAGGATCTTTGGCGTAGGACCTATATCCCGCGATAGGCACTATTTCCGGATCATGGGGATACTTGAAATTATGTTCACAGAACATGATGCTTCTTTGGTCAATGTTAGAGAAGATTTCCAAAAACCTATAGGAACAATAAAATTTTCCATCCTCCTCATTTGCGACTCGCAGTATAAATTGTAATTGGGATGCCGCAGGATATCCTTCTTGTGTAGATCCCATCCATATTTTTATAGCATAAACATTTACAATTTGGGGTTTAAATTCTATTTGATTTATAAATGGTTCTAAAATAATATCTGTACCATATGAACCATATTTGATGATATATTTCATTATTTGGGAATATGATGTAATCGAAGATGTAAAAGATTTCAAGGGAAATATGGATACCATGGTTTTAAAAGCTTTGTGCAACTGAATATTCCGAATGTTAGTAGGAGTGTGGTTACTAAATTTATATTTCTATTCATATAACTTTAGAGCTGTTAAATAAAATTAATATACACATATTAATAATATAAATTAGTATACAATGATATTCTTCAATTAGTCAATAATAGCATGAATCATGTGAAAAAAAAAATAAGGTAAAAATGTTTGCTGATCAACTGCCGTTTTAGCAAAGAAAGTGGGTCGGTCAGTAATTGGTCGATTAAAAATGACTTGACCCATTGTTTATGTTGAGATGGGGGGGGGGGGGAAGGAAGGTGATGACATAGGGTGCTGTCAACTGATACATATCAGTGTCAGTTGGACTTGTCCGGTATGGAGGCAGCACCTGCAATTTCTTCTCCAGGATCGTTGAAGAAGAACAACCACCACTACCTTCATCATCAACTCCCCCTTTCCCTTAACTTGTGGGCTGCAGAAAGTTAATGAAATTCGGAGAGAAAGAGAGAGAGAGAGAGAGAGAGAGAGAGACGAAGAAGTTAGGCCAAAAAAAGTGAATTTAAAGGTTAGCATATTTATAATACATCTACTATTTAACAGTGGTGGTCCACTGGAACATCTGCGTAAACTAAGTGAATCCCGTCACCCCTACTATCATCATTTTTGTTTCCAGACGAAGATAAAAAAATTTGAAGTGGCTGCTGCCTCAACTTCAGTGCCTCTGCCGTCACTACTATCACCATCATAAACCCCTCTCCCCCCCACCTTCGTTTTATCCCCAAGACTGACACTACAAGATGAAGTAGTTGCCACATAGAACCCCACTTTCTCTTAATCAATCACCACCAACGCCTATTAAGGAACCCATATCAGTGAAAATCATTTAAACATATAAGGGAGGTGTGTAAGAAAATTGAACTACAGAGGGAACCAAAAAAAAACCTATATCCAGATTCAACCATTACTTTGGTTTGCGTACACCTACTGACTGTTCATAAATATATGTGGTGAAGAATTCAGTCAGAGAATCAACCAGGCTGAATATTTGAAGTCACTCAGCAACAAAAAAAGTCCATATGTGTGATGAAGACAGTTGTATTTTTTTATATTATGTTAAAGATGAAAGAAGACCAAGAGCATTCTCAATAAAATATTGAGATAACAAAAATTGCGGTTATTTAGTATTAAGTCGAAGGGTATAAAAAGGGGAACTAATCATTATCAAAAGTACAAGTTTTCAGCAACTATTGTCGCTAATTAGAAATTAAATTTTGGCCAGAAGTATATAAGTAATAAAAATTTAGAATTTCACTTAACTATTTCATTCATTTACCAAAAACGAATACATAATGACGACGTCAGTAAATGAAATGATCAACTTTATTTTATTCTTTAGAAAAAAGTATGATACTACAAAACTTAAAAATATTTTAGTAACCTTTTATTCAAATGATGAACTCCTAGCAACCAAAAAAATAGTGGCATCATGTAATAATGGTGATGAGTGGCCATATGAATTAGACGAATTTAATTATCCAGATATGATGGATTATCAATACAAAACGAAAGAGAAACACATTACTTATATTTTAAAAGGTCTTGATTACCTGGAAACCAAAGGTAGATTACCGAAACCTTCAATAGATTTGAGTAAATATCCCCAATATGAATTAACCACCCATATAACTGGTATTGAGGTGCTAACTAAATTGTCGAGGCTTCAAGATAATGTGGATCATTTACAACATGTTGCCTTGCGACTAACGGAAGAAGTACGTAACTCTGAAATACAGAAAATGATAACTGAACTGGTTAAATCTATCATCGGCCAGAGTCCAGTCAGTCACTTAAGTTCCCTATCTAATGTAAAGATTGATATGTGAATTAATTAATTGGGCATTATTACATTATTTAGATTCATCAATGTTTTTTTTAGCATTTGCTCCCATCCAATATCCCATTCTAGTAGTATCCAAAAAGGACTTCACAAATTGATTGACGCACATTGCCTGCAAACTATTTGGGTTGTAGGTGTTTTTACGTGGTGATGGTGGTGGTGGTGGTGATGATAAACCTTTTGTATATAAAATAATCCATATTCTTTTGCCACTATTCGAGCAATTAATTCGCTCTTCGCCGAATTTAAATGATAAATGGGAACACATAAATTTACGTAGGGGGATGGGTCAGCTGGACTTCTCTTTGTGCAGTTTCTTTTACTAAAAACACTACATTTTCGCTGGGAATCGGCATATTGTCTTATAAGGCGGTGCTAATTAGAAATAAAATTTGGGCAAGAAGTGTATATAAGTAATAAAAATTTAGAATTTCACTTAACTATTCCATTCATTTACCAAAAACGAATACATAATGACGTCGTCAGTAAATGAAATGATCAACTATATTTTATTCTTTAGAAAAAAGTATGATACTGCAAAACTTAAAAATATTTTAGTGACCTTTTATTCAAATGATGATCTCAAAACCACCAAAAAAATAGTGAAATCATGTAATAATGATGACAAGTGGCCATATGAATTAGACGAATTTAATTATCCAGATATGATGGATTACAAGGATCAATACAAAACGAAAGACGAACACATTACTTGTATTTTTAAAGGCCTTGATTACCTGGAAACCAAAGGTAGATTACCGAAACCTTCAATCGAATTGGCTAAATATCCCCAATATGAATTAACCACCCATATAACTGGTATTGAGGTGCTAACTAAATTATCGAGGCTTCAAGATAGTGTGGATCATTTACAAGATGTTGCCTTGCGATTAACGGAAGAAGTACGTAACTCTGAAGTGGAGAAAATGATAACTGAACTGGTTAAATCTACCATCGGCCAGAGTCCAGTCAGTCACTTAAGTTCCCTTTCTAATGTAAAAATTGATATGTGAATTAATTGATTGGACATTATTACATTATTAAGATTCATCAATGTTTTTTCATTATTTAATCCCAACTTTAGATTTATTTATTATAAGAATAATAAACAAATATTTTCAATTCAGTAAAAAACTTTTTCATTGAATCTGTTCTTAAAAAAAAAAAGTTTAGTAGTTAGTTCATCAGCCACTGCTTTTTCCCAAGATCTAATCATTAGATTCCGTTGAACTTCGTTGATTAATTGGTGTTTAAATAAATGAGGAATATTAGGGTTGGTGTTGATTGCTCTACGTAAGCAGGCCACGTTCCAATATCCCATTCTATTAATATCCAAAAAGGAATTCACAAATTGATTGACGCACATTGCCTGCAAACTATTTGGGTTGTAGGTGTTTTTACATGGAGGTGGTGGTGATGATGATGATGATGATGATGATAAACCTTCGTCTTCTATAATAAAACGACAGATTTCTTCCTTTTCTCCCGTTTGAATGAGGTCCAGAAAGAGATGGGGATTTCGGGTTATGAAAAGTACGCCTTTTACCTTTTCTACATAAAATGATCCGTATTCTTTCGCCACTATTCGAGCAATTAATTCACTCTTCGCCGAATTTAAATGATAAATTCGGTCAAGGTTTCCTAGCCTAATACAACATATATCATCACACTTTTTATCACCATCACTGAAAACCCGAAAAATAGAATCTCTATTCCGCCAGTCATTACAATATTTGGGTACCCCCAAATGAGATCTAATTTCATAGTTGGGGTTCCTATAAATTATATCTTGACGAGGCTCGTTATAAAAAGATCCATCATGTAAACAATAGGGTCTATGTTGTTTCATCCTGCGATAAACGTAGTTAAGCCATTTTTTATTTTTCAACCATGCTTCGTAATCTCTCACATCTCGGGTTAATTCCCAACGTATATTTTTAAACATCATATACCTAAAATAATAATGCCGATTCAAATATTGTTTGAGGGACATAAGCCTTCTCACCGCAGCCTGATCAACTTTACAAAATGAAGATGGAATCGATATTCCATCTGCTATCATCATCTCTCTCAGAGCTTCTCGTTCCTGATTGGAAGCTTGTATCATCATTAGAAATATGGAAGGATCTTTGGCGTAGGACCTATATCCCGCGATAGGCACTATTAAGTAATCCGGATCATGGGGATACTTGAAATTATGTTCACAGAACATGATGCTTCTTTGGTCAATGTTAGCGAAGATTTCCAAAAACCTATAGGAATGATAAAATTTTCCATCCTCCTTATTTGCGACTCGCAGTATAAATTGTAATTGGGATGCCGCAGGGTATCCTTCTTGAGTAGATCCCATCCATATTTTTATAGCATAAACATTTACAATTTGAGGTTTTAATGGTATTTGATTTATAAATGGTTCTAAAATAATATCTATACCATATGAACCATATTTGATGATATATTTAATCATTTGGGAATATGATGTAATCGAAGATGTACAAGATTTCAAGGGAAATATGGATACCATGGTTTTTAAAGCTTTGTGCAACTGAATATTCCGAATGTTAGTAGGAGTGTGGTTACTAAATTTATATTTCTATTCATATAACTTTAGAACTGTTAAATAAAATTAATATACACATATTAATAATATAAATTAGTATACAATGATATTCTTCAATTGGTCAATAATAGCATGAATCGTGTGAAAAAAAAATAAGGTAAAAAGAGAGAGAGAGAGGCGAAGAAGTTAAGCCAAAAAAAGTGAATTTAAAGGTTAGCATATTTATAATATATCTACTATTTAACAGTGGTGGTCCACTGGAACATCTGCGTAAACTAAGTGAATCCCGTCACCCCTACTATCATTATTTTTGTTTCCAGACGAAGATAAAAAAATTTGAAGTGGCTGCTGCCTCAACTTCAGTGCCTCTGCCGTCACTACTATCACCATCATAAACCCCCCTCCCCCCCCACCTTCGTTTTATCCCCAAGACTGACACTACAAGATGAAGTAGTTGCCACATAGAACCCCACTTTCTCTTAATCAATCACCACCAACGCCTATTAAGGAACGTTTTTGGTAAATGAATGGAATAGTTAAGTGAAATTCGAAATTTTTATTACTTATATACTTCTGGCCAAAATTTAATTTCTAATTAGCGACGATAGTTGCTGAAAACTTGTACTTTTGATAATGATTAGTTCCCCTTATTTATACCCTTCGACTACTAATACCTTAGGATTGGGATTATCTAATTGTGTTTCTTCTTCTTCTTCTTCTTCTTCTTCTTCTTCTTCTTCTTCTTCTTCTTCTTCTTCTTCTCCTTTGGCTGCACTGCTACAACATGTCTCTAGGAACTGATTAAATTCATATGTGGAAGTTGTATATTGTAAGGCCAGATTCGTCAAATAGGCCAGGTGTTTTTCTTTGAAAAATTGTTTTGATTGAATTACAGTGTTATACTACCAACCATATATTATACTACCATATACATGATAATATTGGTTTCCATTATTAATTTCTACCGGAAATTCAGTAGTTGTTTCATCTGCTACTGCTCTTTCCCAAGATCTAATCATTAGATTCCGTTGAACTTCGTTGATTATTTGGCATTTAAAAAAATGAGGAATATTAGGGTTGGTGTATATTGCTCTACGTAAGCAGGCCACGTTCCAATATCCCATTCTATTAATATCCAAAAAGGAATTCACAAATTGATTGACGCACATTGCCTGCAAACTATTTGGCTTGTAGGTGTTTTTACATGGAGGTGGTGGTGATGATGATGATGATGATGATGATGATGATGATAAACCTTCGTCTTCTATAATAAAACGACAGATTTCTTCCTTTTCTCCCGTTTGAATGAGGTCCATAAAGAGATGGGGATTTCGGGTTATGAAAAGTACGCCTTTTACCTTTTCTACATAAAATGATCCGTATTCTTTCGCCACTATTCGAGCAATTAATTCGCTCTTCGCCGAATTTAAATGATAAATTCGGTCAAGGTTTCCTAGTCTAATACAACATATATCATCACACTTTTTATCACCATCACTGAAAACCCGAAAAATAGAATCTCTATCCCGCCAGTCATTACAATATTTGGGTACCCCCAAATGAGATCTAATTTCATAGTTGGGGTCCCTATAAATTATATCTTGATGAGGCTCGTTATAAAAAGATCCATCATGTAAACAATACGGTCTATGTTGTTTCATCCTGCGATAAACGTAGTTAAGCCATTTTTTATTTTTCAGCCATGCTTCGTAATCTCTCACATCTCGGGTTAATTCCCAACGTATATTTTTAAACATCATATACCTAAAATAATAATGCCGATTGAAATATTGTTTGAGGGACATAAGCCTTTTGAGCGCAGCCTGATCAACTTTACAAAATGACGATGGAATCGATATTCCGTCTGCTATCATCATCTCTCTCAGAGCTTCTCGTTCCTGATTGGAAGCTTGTATCATCATCAGAAATATGGAAGGATCTTTGGCGTAGGACCTATATCCCGCGATAGGCACTATTTCCGGATCATGGGGATACTTGAAATTATGTTCACAGAACATGATGCTTCTTTGGTCAATGTTAGAGAAGATTTCCAAAAACCTATAGGAACAATAAAATTTTCCATCCTCCTCATTTGCGACTCGCAGTATAAATTGTAATTGGGATGCCGCAGGATATCCTTCTTGTGTAGATCCCATCCATATTTTTATAGCATAAACATTTACAATTTGGGGTTTAAATTCTATTTGATTTATAAATGGTTCTAAAATAATATCTGTACCATATGAACCATATTTGATGATATATTTCATTATTTGGGAATATGATGTAATCGAAGATGTAAAAGATTTCAAGGGAAATATGGATACCATGGTTTTAAAAGCTTTGTGCAACTGAATATTCCGAATGTTAGTAGGAGTGTGGTTACTAAATTTATATTTCTATTCATATAACTTTAGAGCTGTTAAATAAAATTAATATACACATATTAATAATATAAATTAGTATACAATGATATTCTTCAATTAGTCAATAATAGCATGAATCATGTGAAAAAAAAAATAAGGTAAAAATGTTTGCTGATCAACTGCCGTTTTAGCAAAGAAAGTGGGTCGGTCAGTAATTGGTCGATTAAAAATGACTTGACCCATTGTTTATGTTGAGATGGGGGGGGGGGAAGGAAGGTGATGACATAGGGTGCTGTCAACTGATACATATCAGTGTCAGTTGGACTTGTCCGGTATGGAGGCAGCACCTGCAATTTCTTCTCCAGGATCGTTGAAGAAGAACAACCACCACTACCTTCATCATCAACTCCCCCTTTCCCTTAACTTGTGGGCTGCAGAAAGTTAATAAAATTCGGAGAGAAAGAGAGAGAGAGAGAGAGAGAGAGAGAGACGAAGAAGTTAGGCCAAAAAAAGTGAATTTAAAGGTTAGCATATTTATAATACATCTACTATTTAACAGTGGTGGTCCACTGGAACATCTGCGTAAACTAAGTGAATCCCGTCACCCCTACTATCATCATTTTTGTTTCCAGACGAAGATAAAAAAATTTGAAGTGGCTGCTGCCTCAACTTCAGTGCCTCTGCCGTCACTACTATCACCATCATAAACCCCCCTCCCCCCCCACCTTCGTTTTATCCCCAAGACTGACACTACAAGATGAAGTAGTTGCCACATAGAACCCCACTTTCTCTTAATCAATCACCACCAACGCCTATTAAGGAACGTTTTTGGTAAATGAATGGAATAGTTAAGTGAAATTCGAAATTTTTATTACTTATATACTTCTGGCCAAAATTTAATTTCTAATTAGCGACGATAGTTGCTGAAAACTTGTACTTTTGATAATGATTAGTTCCCCTTATTTATACCCTTCGACTACTAATACCTTAGGATTGGGATTATCTAATTGTGTTTCTTCTTCTTCTTCTTCTTCTTCTTCTTCTTCTTCTTCTTCTTCTTCTTCTTCTTCTTCTCCTTTGGCTGCACTGCTACAACATGTCTCTAGGAACTGATTAAATTCATATGTGGAAGTTGTATATTGTAAGGCCAGATTCGTCAAATAGGCCAGGTGTTTTTCTTTGAAAAATTGTTTTGATTGAATTACAGTGTTATACTACCAACCATATATTATACTACCATATACATGATAATATTGGTTTCCATTATTAATTTCTACCGGAAATTCAGTAGTTGTTTCATCTGCTACTGCTCTTTCCCAAGATCTAATCATTAGATTCCGTTGAACTTCGTTGATTATTTGGCATTTAAAAAAATGAGGAATATTAGGGTTGGTGTATATTGCTCTACGTAAGCAGGCCACGTTCCAATATCCCATTCTATTAATATCCAAAAAGGAATTCACAAATTGATTGACGCACATTGCCTGCAAACTATTTGGCTTGTAGGTGTTTTTACATGGAGGTGGTGGTGATGATGATGATGATGATGATGATGATGATGATAAACCTTCGTCTTCTATAATAAAACGACAGATTTCTTCCTTTTCTCCCGTTTGAATGAGGTCCATAAAGAGATGGGGATTTCGGGTTATGAAAAGTACGCCTTTTACCTTTTCTACATAAAATGATCCGTATTCTTTCGCCACTATTCGAGCAATTAATTCGCTCTTCGCCGAATTTAAATGATAAATTCGGTCAAGGTTTCCTAGTCTAATACAACATATATCATCACACTTTTTATCACCATCACTGAAAACCCGAAAAATAGAATCTCTATCCCGCCAGTCATTACAATATTTGGGTACCCCCAAATGAGATCTAATTTCATAGTTGGGGTCCCTATAAATTATATCTTGATGAGGCTCGTTATAAAAAGATCCATCATGTAAACAATACGGTCTATGTTGTTTCATCCTGCGATAAACGTAGTTAAGCCATTTTTTATTTTTCAGCCATGCTTCGTAATCTCTCACATCTCGGGTTAATTCCCAACGTATATTTTTAAACATCATATACCTAAAATAATAATGCCGATTGAAATATTGTTTGAGGGACATAAGCCTTTTGAGCGCAGCCTGATCAACTTTACAAAATGACGATGGAATCGATATTCCGTCTGCTATCATCATCTCTCTCAGAGCTTCTCGTTCCTGATTGGAAGCTTGTATCATCATCAGAAATATGGAAGGATCTTTGGCGTAGGACCTATATCCCGCGATAGGCACTATTTCCGGATCATGGGGATACTTGAAATTATGTTCACAGAACATGATGCTTCTTTGGTCAATGTTAGAGAAGATTTCCAAAAACCTATAGGAACAATAAAATTTTCCATCCTCCTCATTTGCGACTCGCAGTATAAATTGTAATTGGGATGCCGCAGGATATCCTTCTTGTGTAGATCCCATCCATATTTTTATAGCATAAACATTTACAATTTGGGGTTTAAATTCTATTTGATTTATAAATGGTTCTAAAATAATATCTGTACCATATGAACCATATTTGATTATATATTTCATTATTTGGGAATATGATGTAATCGAAGATGTAAAAGATTTCAAGGGAAATATGGATACCATGGTTTTAAAAGCTTTGTGCAACTGAATATTCCGAATGTTAGTAGGAGTGTGGTTACTAAATTTATATTTCTATTCATATAACTTTAGAGCTGTTAAATAAAATTAATATACACATATTAATAATATAAATTAGTATACAATGATATTCTTCAATTAGTCAATAATAGCATGAATCATGTGAAAAAAAAAATAAGGTAAAAATGTTTGCTGATCAACTGCCGCTTTAGCAAAGAAAGTGGGTCGGTCAGTAATTGGTCGATTAAAAATGACTTGACCCATTGTTTATGTTGAGATGGGGGGGGGGGGAAGGAAGGTGATGACATAGGGTGCTGTCAACTGATACATATCAGTGTCAGTTGGACTTGTCCGGTATGGAGGCAGCACCTGCAATTTCTTCTCCAGGATCGTTGAAGAAGAACAACCACCACTACCTTCATCATCAACTCCCCCTTTCCCTTAACTTGTGGGCTGCAGAAAGTTAATGAAATTCGGAGAGAAAGAGAGAGAGAGAGAGAGAGAGAGAGACGAAGAAGTTAGGCCAAAAAAAGTGAATTTAAAGGTTAGCATATTTATAATACATCTACTATTTAACAGTGGTGGTCCACTGGAACATCTGCGTAAACTAAGTGAATCCCGTCACCCCTACTATCATCATTTTTGTTTCCAGACGAAGATAAAAAAATTTGAAGTGGCTGCTGCCTCAACTTCAGTGCCTCTGCCGTCACTACTATCACCATCATAAACCCCTCTCCCCCCCACCTTCGTTTTATCCCCAAGACTGACACTACAAGATGAAGTAGTTGCCACATAGAACCCCACTTTCTCTTAATCAATCACCACCAACGCCTATTAAGGAACCCATATCAGTGAAAATCATTTAAACATATAAGGGAGGTGTGTAAGAAAATTGAACTACAGAGGGAACCAAAAAAAAACCTATATCCAGATTCAACCATTACTTTGGTTTGCGTACACCTACTGACTGTTCATAAATATATGTGGTGAAGAATTCAGTCAGAGAATCAACCAGGCTGAATATTTGAAGTCACTCAGCAACAAAAAAAGTCCATATGTGTGATGAAGACAGTTGTATTTTTTTATATTATGCTAAAGATGAAAGAAGACCAAGAGCATTCTCAATAAAATATTGAGATAACAAAAATTGCGGTTATTTAGTATTAAGTCGAAGGGTATAAAAAGGGGAACTAATCATTATCAAAAGTACAAGTTTTCAGCAACTATTGTCGCTAATTAGAAATTAAATTTTGGCCAGAAGTATATAAGTAATAAAAATTTAGAATTTCACTTAACTATTTCATTCATTTACCAAAAACGAATACATAATGACGACGTCAGTAAATGAAATGATCAACTTTATTTTATTCTTTAGAAAAAAGTATGATACTACAAAACTTAAAAATATTTTAGTAACCTTTTATTCAAATGATGAACTCCTAGCAACCAAAAAAATAGTGGCATCATGTAATAATGGTGATGAGTGGCCATATGAATTAGACGAATTTAATTATCCAGATATGATGGATTATCAATACAAAACGAAAGAGAAACACATTACTTATATTTTAAAAGGTCTTGATTACCTGGAAACCAAAGGTAGATTACCGAAACCTTCAATAGATTTGAGTAAATATCCCCAATATGAATTAACCACCCATATAACTGGTATTGAGGTGCTAACTAAATTGTCGAGGCTTCAAGATAATGTGGATCATTTACAACATGTTGCCTTGCGACTAACGGAAGAAGTACGTAACTCTGAAATACAGAAAATGATAACTGAACTGGTTAAATCTATCATCGGCCAGAGTCCAGTCAGTCACTTAAGTTCCCTATCTAATGTAAAGATTGATATGTGAATTAATTAATTGGGCATTATTACATTATTTAGATTCATCAATGTTTTTTTTAGCATTTGCTCCCATCCAATATCCCATTCTAGTAGTATTCAAAAAGGACTTCACAAATTGATTGACGCACATTGCCTGCAAACTATTTGGGTTGTAGGTGTTTTTACGTGGTGATGGTGGTGGTGGTGATGATAAACCTTTTGTATATAAAATAATCCATATTCTTTTGCCACTATTCGAGCAATTAATTCGCTCTTCGCCGAATTTAAATGATAAATGGGAACACATAAATTTACGTAGGGGGATGGGTCAGCTGGACTTCTCTTTGTGCAGTTTCTTTTACTAAAAACACTACATTTTCGCTGGGAATCGGCATATTGTCTTATAAGGCGGTGCTAATTAGAAATAAAATTTGGGCAAGAAGTGTATATAAGTAATAAAAATTTAGAATTTCACTTAACTATTCCATTCATTTACCAAAAACGAATACATAATGACGTCGTCAGTAAATGAAATGATCAACTATATTTTATTCTTTAGAAAAAAGTATGATACTGCAAAACTTAAAAATATTTTAGTGACCTTTTATTCAAATGATGATCTCAAAACCACCAAAAAAATAGTGAAATCATGTAATAATGATGACAAGTGGCCATATGAATTAGACGAATTTAATTATCCAGATATGATGGATTACAAGGATCAATACAAAACGAAAGACGAACACATTACTTGTATTTTTAAAGGCCTTGATTACCTGGAAACCAAAGGTAGATTACCGAAACCTTCAATCGAATTGGCTAAATATCCCCAATATGAATTAACCACCCATATAACTGGTATTGAGGTGCTAACTAAATTATCGAGGCTTCAAGATAGTGTGGATCATTTACAAGATGTTGCCTTGCGACTAACGGAAGAAGTACGTAACTCTGAAGTGGAGAAAATGATAACTGAACTGGTTAAATCTACCATCGGCCAGAGTCCAGTCAGTCACTTAAGTTCCCTTTCTAATGTAAAAATTGATATGTGAATTAATTGATTGGACATTATTACATTATTAAGATTCATCAATGTTTTTTCATTATTTAATCCCAACTTTAGATTTATTTATTATAAGAATAATAAACAAATATTTTCAATTCAGTAAAAAACTTTTTCATTGAATCTGTTCTTAAAAAAAAAAAGTTTAGTAGTTAGTTCATCAGCCACTGCTTTTTCCCAAGATCTAATCATTAGATTCCGTTGAACTTCGTTGATTAATTGGTGTTTAAATAAATGAGGAATATTAGGGTTGGTGTTGATTGCTCTACGTAAGCAGGCCACGTTCCAATATCCCATTCTATTAATATCCAAAAAGGAATTCACAAATTGATTGACGCACATTGCCTGCAAACTATTTGGGTTGTAGGTGTTTTTACATGGAGGTGGTGGTGATGATGATGATGATGATGATGATAAACCTTCGTCTTCTATAATAAAACGACAGATTTCTTCCTTTTCTCCCGTTTGAATGAGGTCCAGAAAGAGATGGGGATTTCGGGTTATGAAAAGTACGCGTTTTACCTTTTGTATATAAAATAATCCATATTCTTTTGCCACTATTCGAGCAATTAATTCTCTCTTCGCCGAATTTAAATGATAAATTCGGTCAAGGTTTCGTAGCGTAATACAACATATATCATCACACTTTTCATCACCATCACTGAAAACCCGAAATGTATAATCTGGAGACCATATATTATAAATTCCATCTTGAGACACGTCATGAAAATATTCATCATATAAACAATAGGGTCTATGTTGAATCATCCTGTGATTAACGTAGTTAAGCCATTTTTTATTTTTCAACCATACTTCGTAATCTCTCACATCTCGGGTTAATTCCCAACGTATATTTTTAAACATCATGTACCTAAAATAATAATGCCGATTCAAATATTGTTTGAGGGACATAAGCCTTTTGAGCGCACCCTGATCAACTTTACAAAATGACGATGGAATCGATATTCCGTCTGCTATCATTATCTCTCTCAGAGCTTCTCGTTCCTGATTGGAAGCTTGTATCGTCATCAGAAATATGGAAGGATCTTTGGCGTAGGACCTATATCCCGTGATAGGCAATTTTAAGTAATCCGGATCATCGCAATACTTGAAATTATGTTCACAGAACATGCTGGTTCTTTGGTCAATGTTAAAGAAGAGTTCCACAAACATATAAGAACAATAATTTTCATCCTCCTTAACTGCGACTCGCAGTATAAATTGTAATTGGGATGCCGCAGGATATCCTTCTTGAGTAGATCCCATCCATATTTTTATAGCATAAACATTTACAATTACAATTTCTTGTTGCTTTAGTCTTAAATTAATTATACATGGTTCTAAAGTAATATCTACACTATGCGAACATGATTGGTCTAAATATTTTTCTATTTGGGAACTTGATGTAATCGAAGATGTAAAAGATTTAAAGGGAAATATGGATACCATGGTTTTAAAAAGTTTGTGCAGCTGAATATTCCAAATGTTAGTAGGAATGTGGCTACTAAATTTCTATTTCTATATAATATATATAACCTTGGAATTGTTAAATGAAATTAAAAAAAAAAAAAAAATGAGGTAAAAATGTTAACTGATCAACTATTTGTGAGTACATTCAAGCCCCCCCAAAAAAACCTTTATGTGCAATGAGTAAGAAAAAAAAAATAAATACAGATTCAATGAAAACAAAGTTTTCAGTAACTATTGTCACAAATTAATTAGCAAGAAGTATAAAAGTAATAAAAATTTAGAATTTCACTAACTATCCATCCATTCAACCAAAAAGGAGAACACATAAATTTACGTAGGGGGATGGGTCAGCTGGACTTCTCTTTGTGCAGTTTCTTTTACTAAAAACACTACATTTTCGCTGGGAATCGGCATATTGTCTTATAAGGCGGTGCTAATTAGAAATAAAATTTGGGCAAGAAGTGTATATAAGTAATAAAAATTTAGAATTTCACTTAACTAATCCATTCATTTACCAAAAACGAATACATAATGACGTCGTCAGTAAATGAAATGATCAACTATATTTTATTCTTTAGAAAAAAGTATGATACTGCAAAACTTAAAAATATTTTAGTGACCTTTTATTCAAATGATGATTTCAAAACTACCAACAAAATAGTGAAATCATGTAATAATGATGACAAGTGGCCAAAGTGGCCATTGGGATATGAAGAATTAGACGACTTTAATTATCCAGATATGGATCGTCACTATAAATACAAAACGAAAGAGAAACACATTACTTGTATTTTAAAAGGTCTTGATTACCTGGAACCAAAAGGTAGATTACCGAAACCTTCAATAGATTTGAGTAAATATCCCCAATATGAATTAACCACCCATATAACTGTTATTGAGGTGCTAACTAAATTGTCGAGGCTTCAAGATAGTGTGGATCATTTACAAAATGTTGCCTTGCGACTAACGGAAGAAGTACGTAACTCTGAAATACAGAAAATGATAACTGAACTGGTTAAATCTACCATCGGCCACAGTCCAGTCAGTCACTCAAGTTCCCTTTCTAATGTAAAGATTGATATGTGAATTAATTAATTGGGCATTATTACATTATTAAGATTCATCAATGTTTTTTTTAGCATTTGCTCCCATCCAATATCCCATTCTAGTAGTATCCAAAAAGGAATTCACAAATTGATTGACGCACATTGCCTGCAAACTATTTGGGTGCCACTATTTTTTTGGTTGCTAGGAGTTCATCATTTGAATAAAAGGTTACTAAAATATTTTTAAGTTTTGTAGTATCATACTTTTTTCTAAAGAATAAAATAAAGTTGATCATTTCATTTACTGACGTCGTCATTATGTATTCGTTTTTGGTAAATGAATGGAATAGTTAAGTGAAATTTGAAATTTTTATTACTTATATACTTCTGGCCAAAATTTAATTCCAAATAAGCGACCCATAAATATCATACCTTTGGTTTCCCTCATTAATTTCTACCGGAAATTCAGTAGTTTTTTCATCTGCTACTGCTCTTTCCCAAGATCTAATCATTAGATTCCGTTGAACTTCGTTGATTATTTGGCGTTTAAAAAAATGAGGAATATTAGGGTTGGTGTATATTGCTCTACGTAAGCAGGCCACGGTCCAATATCCCATTCTATTAATATCCAAAAAGGAATTCACAAATTGATTGACGCACATTGCCTGCAAACTATTTGGCTTGTAGGTGTTTTTACATGGTGATGGTGGTGGTGGTGATGATGATGATGATAAACCTTCGTCTTCTATAATAAAATGACAGATTTCTTCCTTTTCTCCCGTTTGAATGATGTCCATAAAGAGATGGGGATTTCGGGTTATGAAAAGTACGACTTTTACCTTTTCTACATAAAATGATCCGTATTCTTTCACTACTATTCGAGCAATTAATTCGCTCTTCACCAAATTTAAATGATAAATTCGGTCAAGGTTTCCTAGCCTTATACAACATATATCATCACACTTTTTATCACCATCACTGAAAACCCGAAAAATACAATCTATATCCTGCCAGTAATTACAATATTTGGGTAGCCCCAAACGAGATCTAATTTCATAGTTGGGGTCCCTATAAATTATATCTTGACGAGGCTCGTTAAAAAAAGATCCATCATGTAAACAATAGGGTTTATGTTGAATCATCCTGTGATTAACGTAGTTAAGCCATTTTTTATTTTTCAACCATGCTTCGTAATATCTCACATCTCGGGTTAATTCCCAACGTATATTTTTAAACATCATATACCTAAAATAATAATGTCGATTGAAATATTGTTTGAGGGACATAAGCCTTTTGAGCGCAGCCTGATCAACGTTACAAAATGACGATGGAATCGATATTCCGTCTGCTATCATCATCTCTCTCAGAGCTTCTCGTTCCTGATTGGAAGCTTGTATCATCATTAGAAATATGGAAGGATCTTTGGCGTAGGACCTATATCCCGCGATAGGCACTATTAAGTAATCCGGATCATGGGGATACTTGAAATTATGTTCACAGAACATGATGCTTCTTTGGTCAATGTTAGAGAAGAGTTCCACAAACATATAAGAACAATGATTTTCATCCTCCCTAACTACGACTCGCAGTATAAATTGTAATTGGGATGCCACAGGATATCCTTCTTGAGTAGATCCCATCCATATTTTAATAGCATAAACATTTACAATTTTGTGTATAGTTGGTCTTAATTTAATTATAGATGGTTCTAATGTAATATTTATATCAACTGAACAATATTTGTCTACATATTTTTTTATTTGGGAACTTGATATAATCGAAGATGTAAAAGATTTAAAGGGAAATAATGATACCATGGTTTTAAAAGCTTTGTACACCTGAATATTCCAAATATTAGTAAGAATGTGGCTACTAAATTTCTATTTGATGGAAGAGTAGCGAAGCGTGTGTTGGTTGGCCGTCAGTGGATGTAAAATGTGAGAGTAGCCTGCGACTACTTGATATTTATATAATTCAGCTGACACTGCTACCATCTACTCCGGGCAACCAGCTGTCTCCTCCAGGCATGATGGGACAGGGGGTTGCGTTGAACCTAGGGAACCTAACCTAACCTATCCTAGGGGAGGGTGCTTATCGCTTCGTAATAAGCTACCGTATACAGACTATATAAAAAGTTAGGTTAGGTAAGTACTATTAGGTTCAAATGAGAATGTAGTGGTATACAGGATGTAACTTCTGGTGGTCGAGCCACCAAGGATCCTTATCGGAGAGGATGCTGGCCTGGGATAAGACATTATTTGTTCAATGTGATTTTGAGGCAGGACAAAATGTTCAGACATGAGCATGTTTCAGTTATGTATGTTTTAAGGAGTTGAGAACTATTAATCTATCTCTCTCTTTCTCTCTATAAACACAAAATTGTTTTAAATAATAGTGTATGCCAGCTAAGTGTTCAAGCACCATATCGCTCCACGTGCTACTGATTTCTAGTACAAACAATTCCTAAGGCCATTATTAATCTGTACATCGTCCCCATTTGACATTTTTATCTAAATATCTTCCTACATTCAATGGACAACATCTTACTTTACAGTGACCATGTGATAAACAAATAAACAATCGCCAGTTTGCATTCTTGGCCAAAAAAACAGTATGATTTTTTGCATAATAGGCCAAAATGTTTACACTTAGCCAGAAACAACAGAGTCCTTGCTAACTTAGTTAAGTAAGACGAGAGCCCTGCATAATAGGCCAAGAAGTGAGTTCTGGCTATTAGGTACGACATATATATATATATATATATATATATATATATATATATATATATATATATATATATATATATATATATATATATATATATATATATATATATATATATATATATTTTATTAAATATGACCGAAAAAGTAAGATTAATAATTCTAACACGAATTTTCTCAATCTTTCGTACATTATGCTTCACTGTTGGAGGTAAATCAAAAATCACTTCTCCAAAATTCATTTTTATTTCTAGTCTGACGCGACACGGGCGCGTTTCGTAAAACTTATTACATTTTCAAAGACTTCACAAATACACAACTGATTAGAACTTGCGTTTCCCTGATTTTATATCTACATTTGAGTGAGGTGGGAAGGGTGATGTGGCATTACATTTGAGTAAGGTGGGAAGGATGATGTGGCATTAGAGGATATTAATAGGGTATTAAAAGTATCAACACAAGACAGAACACGAAACAATGGATATTGAATAGAAGTGTTTGTAGAAAGCCTATTGGTCCATATTTCTTGATGCTTCTATATTGGAGCGGAGTCTTGAGGTGGGTAGAATATAGTTGTGCAATAATTGGCTGTTGATTGCTGGTGTTGACTTCTTGATGTGTAGTGCCTCGCAAACGTCGAGCCGCCTGCTATCGCTGTATCTATCGATGATTTCTGTGTTGTTTACTAGGATTTCTCTGGCGATGGTTTGGTTATGGGAAGAGATTATATGTTCCTTAATGGAGCCCTGTTGTTTATGCATCGTTAAACGCCTAGAAAGAGATGTTGTTGTCTTGCCTATATACTGGGTTTTTTGGAGCTTACAGTCCCCAAGTGGGCATTTGAAGGCATAGACGACGTTAGTCTCTTTTAAAGCGTTCTGTAAGGAAGAAGAAGGAAAGTGAAAAGCCATGCAACCTCCGAAGAGACAACTAACACAACACCTATACCCCCTATTAGACTATTTTACAGGAACTTCTTTTCCACAGCTCATAAAACAGAGGAAAGGGTCCTGAAAGATATTGTTAATAGAAACGTTATCCCTACAGACAAAAATCAGAGGATACAACTGACGATTTACTATAAAACCAGAAAAACGGCCAGCCTATTCATGAGAAACTCTCCAGACACGAAACAGAACGCTTTAAAAGAGACTAACGTCGTCTATGCCTTCAAATGCCCACTTGGGGACTGTAAGCTCCAAAAAACCCAGTATATAGGCAAGACAACAACATCTCTTTCTAGGCGTTTAACGATGCATAAACAACAGGGCTCCATTAAGGAACATATAATCTCTTCCCATAACCAAACCATCGCCAGAGAAATCCTAGTAAACAACACAGAAATCATCGATAGATACAGCGATAGCAGGCGGCTCGACGTTTGCGAGGCACTACACATCAAGAAGTCAACACCAGCAATCAACAGCCAATTATTGCACAACTATATTCTACCCACCTCAAGACTCCGCTCCAATATAGAAGCATCAAGAAATATGGACCAATAGGCTTTCTACAAACACTTCTATTCAATATCCATTGTTTCGTGTTCTGTCTTGTGTTGATACTTTTAATACCCTATTAATATCCTCTAATGCCACATCATCCTTCCCACCTTACTCAAATGTAATGCCACATCACCCTTCCCACCTCACTCAAATGTAGATATAAAATCAGGGAAACGCAAGTTCTAATCAGTTGTGTATTTGTGAAGTCTTTGAAAATGTAATAAGTTTTACGAAACGCGCCCGTGTCGCGTCAGACTAGAAATAAAAATGAATTTTGGAGAAGTGATTTTTGATTTACCTCCAACAGTGAAGCATAATGTACGAAAGATTGAGAAAATTCGTGTTAGAATTATTAATCTTACTTTTTCGGTCATATTTAATAAAATATGTCTACAGGAAAGACTGCTACCAAAATATACTAATATATATATATATATATATATATATATATATATATATATATATATATATATATATATATATATATGTCGTACCTAGTAGCCAGAATGCACTTCTCAGCCTACTATGCAAGGCCTGATTTGCCTAATAAGCCAAGTTTTCATGAATTAATGTTTTTTCGACTACCTAACCTACCTAACCTAACCTAACCTAACTTTTTCGGCTACCTAACCTAACCTAACCTATAGAGATAGGTTAGGTTAGGTTAGGTAGGGTTGGTTAGGTTCGGTCATATATCTACGATAATTTTAACTCCAATAAAAAAAAATTGACCTCATACATAATGAAATGGGAGCTTTATCATTTCATAGGAAAAAAAATAGAGAAAATATATTAATTCAGGAAAACTTGGCTTATTAGGCAAATCGGGCCTTGCATAGTAGGCCGAGAAGTGCGTTCTGGCTACTAGGTACGACATATATATATATATATATATATATATATATATATATATATATATATATATATATATATATATATATATATATATATATATATATATATATATATATATATATATATATATATATTGTGATGATAATCTCCTTCAAGAGATTGAGCCTGCTCTTCCCTCCAAAATACGTCGATATATACATCTATATAAAACAAGTATGGAAGAAATATCCAACAACGACCGCATCTCCAAGGTTTGCCAGAGCGCAAAACGTATGCAGCTAGGAACACCTGCTCCACCTCGAACCACCAAACTACCTGTCTTGTCGCCTGCTCATCGCTGATTGGCTGCGGGTCCAGTTGCACCTGCACTCCACCCCCACACTACTTGATGTCTGGGGCCACCACGACCTCAGTCCTCAGAATATCCAGTGCTTTCATCAGGTTAACACGTCTCCTTGGTAGACTAAGCTGTGGCCTACGTGTACTAAGAGAGGTGATAGCTTAAAGCCAATATTCCTGCACCTCTTATTTGATTGTATATTGTTCACTTGTTATTACTCACTTGTCTTAACGTAACTTTTCATTTTGTCATTTGATTATTCTTATTATTTTTATTGATTGATTTTATTATACGAATTTGTATGTCCATTTTATTCATGTTTTGCTTTTTCTAACGTAATTAAAATCGCATTGTTAAATTTACTTGTGTTTTGTGTGTCTTCTCATTACCTTACCACAGACGAAGTTCCAGATTTTCTATTTTTTTGTTTCTATGTGACGAGGCCATACCCCTAGCTTTTGAACAGCCGAACACCAACGCGTTACTGTCACATATTAAGTGGGGTCCTGTCCTAGGAGCTTCACTCAGGTACTGGTGCCAAGTAGTAATTTATGGTAAGCGTATTTAACTTTGTTAACGTAGCTTTTACTATTTTTCACATTCAATTTCATTTTTATATGGTGCGGTGTATTGTGCATTACGAGAGTAGCATATGGTGAAGGTGAGACAACTTTGGATTACGTGGTGACTGTAGGCCGCAGTCATACTCTTAATTGGTCATCTCTCCCTCCGTGTTATTACTCGTGTTTACCATCTTTGTCCCTTGGATATTTCTCATTTTAGACAGATCATCATATTGGTACCCTGGTACTGTGGTCTGCCCCGGGTCAAGTGCACCTAATCTTCTGCAATCTGACTGTAGGAGGACAAAGAGGGCCATAGTTCCTCTAGCTGGAACTTTAGTTGCTGAATTGGGACCTCAGCAGCAGTTCTCGTCACCAGTTGACACCTCGCACCCCTACACGTCAGTCAGAGATGATGATACATACAACGGTAGGGAATTAGCTTACTTTTTCAGAGCACAAAAGTTCGCTAATTCTGTAAGTATCATATTAATTTCAGTAGGAAAAACTTGCTTTATGTCCTATAGAGACTCAGCAAGGTATGCCTACATCCTTGGAGTACCAATTTTACTTTTGAGGCGATTAACTGTTTCATTTGTTTTCGAAACTCTGTTTCATTTGTTAGTAGGATTTTCTTGCCCTTATCCTCTTACATGAGTACTGGGTACAAGATTTCCTGCGCCCGTGATTTAAATTAATCATTTAACATCTTGTACTTAACTTTAATTGTTAAAGATTCCACAGGATAGGTACCAGTTGCCACGTTGTCCTGTTTCTGACATTCACTATAACTGTATATTCGTTGTACATTTATTTTCTAATTTCACCATTTTTCGTCTCCAAGCTTTCCGTGCAGATCCAGCAGGTGAAATAGGGACTTTAAGTCGTGCCAAGAAGACTGAATTACAAACTCTTGCACATGAGTATAAACTAACAGTCCCCTACCAAGCCAACAAGAGTGAAATACACAACCTGTTGCTGGATCATTTCTTAGAACAAGGTAAGATAGACTCTGAAACTCATGAAACTTACTATATTGCAGATAAAATTGACTTGGCAACGATGAAACTCAAACTAGAACTGGCCAAGATTGAACGTGAGCAGCAAAGAGAAGCAGCTGCCATACGAAGGGAAGAACAAGAACGTGAAATCGCCCACAAGGAACGTGAGTTTGCAATGCTCCGTGAGCGGGAACGAGTACAGCTTGAAACCAAACAACGCGAGTTGGAGATGCAACGTGAACATGACAAGCAACAAGCGACTCTGGCTCTAGAGTGTCGTCAACGAGAATACACGTTGGAAACTTCACACCTCGCTCAACGCCAGCAAGCTACTGCCAATCTTCCCGTCAGTTTTAATATATCACATGCAAGTAAGTTAATGCCATCCTTTGTAGAAGCAGAAGTTGATGTGTTTTTCACCACCTTTGAAACCCTTGCTAATCAACTCAGTTGGCCTGTCGACCAATGGGCCACACTTCTCAGAGTCCATCTTACAGGTAGAGCTGCAGTCACACTCAGTACTTTGGCGTCTGAGAATGACTACCAGACTCTGAAACAAGCAGTGTTGGACGCCTACCTCCTCTCCACAGAAAGTTATCGAAGGAAATTCCGTGACCACCTGAAGGCAAGTACCACTACCTTCCTCGAGTTTGCTAACACAAAACGGAGATATTTCATGAAATGGCTGGAAGCAGCACATGTCTCTACTTTTACAGAACTCGTCAACCTGATGCTAGTTGAAGAATTCTTGAGGCATGTGCCGCCTCCTGTCCGTCTATACTTGGCAGATAAAGAAGAAACTGACTACCTGAAGTGTGCTAAGTCGGCTGACACTTACAGCCTCATCCACCGGCTGACACCTGAACCATCCTCTAGTAAGAAGTCGTGGTACAGTTACGAGAAAGTGAGCACCGATCAAGCTGGCTCGCAATTGTACTGCAAGTATTGTAGACTCTATGGACATACCATAGACAAGTGTGGTAAGTCTCAATACAAGGGAACCACTGACCCACAGAAACCCAAACCAACTCCTCCTAAGTCCGGTAAGCCTGTGATGAATGTCGGTGTTAATGTTAATGATCTTTCTCTTTTCAGTAACCACCTGTATACTGGAACTGTCTCTGCCAACGGTTCAAATCCGGAGGGACGTTTCAAATTGTGATCTTGAGGGACACAGCGGCTCTTCAATCGATCATCTTGAAGTCGGCTGTGCCCAACATCGCCTACACCGGAGAAACTGTCTTCATCACTGACCTCACTGCTACCACTCCATACCCTCTCGCCAGAGTCCACCTGGATTGTCCCTACGTGAACGGAGAAGTCCAAGTCGCCGTCAGGGAAAAGCCTTTTCCCATGCCTGGAGTACAACTTCTCCTAGGCAACGACTTGGCAGAAGACCTGCAACCAACCAACCTGATCGTCATGGACAAACCCCAGGTGTGTAACTCTGTGCCAATTAACCCTATTCTAGCGTATGTTCCAGCAGAGGTTCAAGAGAGTGATGAAGTTTCTCCTCCGGTTCTCGTGACCACCCATGCACAAGCCGCACGTCCACAGCCAGCTGACTCTACTGCTACCGCTGTCCCTCAAGACCCTCAGAAACTACCCCTGAATCTGACCAAGTTGGAGTTCCGTAAGTTGCAGAGGGAAGATCTTACTTTAACACCATTGTTTTTCCAGGCTGAGACTCAACCCGACAGTATTCCTGGGTTCTTCCTAGAGAACGACTTGCTCTACCGCACATATAGACCCAGTAAACTGAAGGAGGAGGACGATTGGGCTAACATCGAACAACTTGTGATTCCTACCAGCCTGCGGCCCACTATTCTACACCTGGCCCACGGAGCACTCTCCCACTACGGATTCAACAAGACTTACCATGGAATTCGTCAAGACTACTACTGGCCAGGTATGGTAAATAGCGTCAAACAGTACGTAAAACAGTGTCATACATGTCAGATGGCAGGCAAACCGAACATCTCTATTCCCAGAGCGCCACTGATTCCCATACAGGTGCCTGCGGAACCTTTCCACAGACTTATAATAGACTGTGTTGGTCCTTTACCTCGGACCAGTTCAGGTAACGCCTATATCTTAACCATCCTGTGTCCTACCACCAGATTTCCCATAGCAGTTCCAGTGAAGAACATCACGGCTGCTACAGTTGTAAAATAGCTATTGAAGATCTTCACTCAATACGGATTTCCCAGGGAGATTCAGAGCGACTGTGGTACCAACTTCACCAGTGATCTCTTCAAAAGGACACTGGAGGAGTTCAACATCAAACAGGTATTGTCCAGCCCCTATCATCCTGCTTCACAGGGTTCTCTTGAGCGTAGTCATCAGACTATCAAAGCACTCTTGAAAAAGTTTTGTAGTGAAACCTCTAAGGATTGGGATAAGCAAATCGACCTTATAATGTGTATTTACAGAAGTCTTCCCAATGAGTCCCTGGGAGTATCTCCTTATGAGATGCTCTACGGCCGAAAGTGCCGTACTCCCCTTAAGGCTTTCAAAGACTCTCTCCGAGATGCCACCTTCAGTGAGCATCAGAATGTGCCCCAGTTTCTTCAAAACCTTCAACACATTCTAGAGAGAGTCCACCGTTTTACCCATGATAATCTATTGAAAGCCCAGGAGAGGATGAAGACTTATTACGACCAGACCAGCAAAGTAAGAAAATTTAAGCTGGGAGACTTCGTCCTAGCATACTTCCCTATCCCAGGTTCACCTTTACAAAACAGGTTTTCAGGACCCTACCACGTCAAAGAGTGCAGAAATAACAACAACTACGTTATAGAGACTCCAGATAGGCGGCGGAAGACCCAGCTGTGCCACGACAACCTCCTGAAGCAATATAATGGTACTCCTCCTACTGTCCTAATCAATTATTCTACCTTCACAGAACCCTACATCCACAGTGAGACCTTCCCAGCTTCTCCCGAAAGCACTGACAAGGAGTCAGCGCTTTCTAATTCCGAAATCCTTAATGATCTTCCCAAATACTTTCAGGATAATAATAGTGCTCCTTTGCCATATTCTAATTCCACTCTCACCTCGTCAGATAAGCCCTTCATCCTCCATGTCGACGCCAGTGGTACCGACGTTGGTGGTGACGTGAAGCAGCAACGAGGCAAGGAGAATACACCTGTCAGCGACTACTGCTACAAGGAACTACGGAACAATTGGCAAGGAGCTACTCTTCATCATCCTGAAGCTCCAGCACTTCACTCCACACCTGAAAAGTGCTTGGTCTACCATCAACACGGACCACACCACCCTACACCTCCTGCAGCACGCCCACTTCTCATCTCAACGTCTTCTACTATGGGCTTGATAACTGCAGAAATTCAACCTGGAGACACGCTATACCAAGATTCCGACAACATCTTAGCCGATGATCTCTCCAGAGTTTATGAAGTAGAAGCGACTCCATCTATTACTCCACCATAGAACGACGTTCTTCTTCCAGAACCGCAGGCTTCGGGGGAGAGTTGTGACGATAATCTCCTTCAAGAGATTGAGCCTGCTCTTCCCTCCAAAATACGTCGATATATACATCTATATAAAACAGGTATGGAAGAAATATCCAACAACGACACCATCTCCAAGGTTTGCCAGAGCGCAAAACGTATGCAGCTAGGAACACCTGCTCCACCTCGAACCACCAAACTACCTGTCTTGTCGCCTGCTCATCGCTGATTGGCTGCGGGTCCAGTTGCACCTGCACTCCACCCCCACACTACTTGATGTCTGGGGCCACCACGACCTCAGTCCGCAGAATATCCAGTGCTTTCATCAGGTTAACACGTCTCCTTGGTAGACTAAGCTGTGGCTTACGTGTACTAAGAGAGGTGATAGCTTAAAGCCAATATTCCTGTACCTCTTATTTGATTGTATATTGTTCACTTGTTATTACTCACTTGTCTTAACGTAACTTTTCATTTTGTCATTTGATTATTCTTATTATTTTTATTGATTGATTTTATTATACGAATTTGTATGTCCATTTTATTCATGTTTTGCTTTTTCTAACGTAATTAAAATTGCATTGTTAAATTTACTTGTGTTTTGTGTGTCTTCTCATTACCTTACCACAGACGAAGTTCCAGATTTTCTATTTTTTTGTTTCTATGTGACGAGGCCATATCCCTAGCTTTTGAACAGCCGAACACCAACGCGTTACCATCACAATATATATATATATATATATATATATATATATATATATATATATATATATATATATATATATATATATATATATATATATATATATATATTTAATATGACCGAAAAAGTAAGATTAATAATTCTAACATGAATTTTCTCAATATTTCTTATATTTCTTTTCACTGTTCATGGCAACTGAAAAATCAATTCTCCAAAATTCATTTTTATTTCTAGTCTGACGCGACACTTGAACGCGTTTCGTAATAACTTATTACATTTTCAAAGACTTTAGTTTACACACACACAACTATAACTGAACAGAGTTTAAACAGCTTCGATTTTATACCTGCATTTGGGTGAGGTGATATGTTACAACAGTTTTGGATGAGGTGAAAACAAACTTTCAACACAAGACAGAACACGAAACAGTGGGTATAATAGTTTGTAAGTTAAAAGGAAGAATGGAAGTAACTGCAAAGGGCCTATTGGCCCATATTTCTTGATGCTTCTATATACTGGTGCGGAGTCTTGAAGTGGGTAGAATATAGTTGTGCATTAATTGGCTGTTGATGGCTGGTATCGACTTTTTAATATGTAGTGCCTCGCAGATATTAAGCCGCCTGCTATCGCTGTATCTATCATTGATTTCCATGTTTTTTTGTTAGGACTTCTCTGGTGATGGTCTGGTTGTGGGAAGAGATTATATGTTCCTTAATGGAGGCCTGTTGCTTATGCATCGTTAATCGACTGGAAAGAGATGCTGTTGTCTTGCCTATATACTGAATTCTTTGAGACTTGCAGTCCCCAAGTGGGCATTTGAAGGCATAGACAACATTGGTCTCTTTTAAAGCGTTCTGCTTTGTGTCTGGAGAGTTTCTCATGAGTAGGTTGGCCGTTTTCTTGGTTTTATAGTAGATCGTCAATTGTAGCTTCTGATTCTTGTCTGTAGGGATGACGTTTCTATTAACAATATCTTTCAGGACCCTTTCCTTCGTTTTATGAGCTGTGGAAAAGAGGTTCCTGTAAAATAGTCTAATAGGGGGTACAGGTGTTGTGTTAGTTGTCTCTTTAGAAGTTGCATGGCGTTTCACCTTCCTTCTTATGTCTTCAACGAAACAATTAGAGAAGCTGTTGTTGAGTAGGACCTGCCTTACCCTACAGAGTTCTTCATCGACTTGCTTCCATCCTGAACTGTGGCTGAGACACGGTCGACATAAGCGTTAACGACACTTCTCATGTACCTGTCTGGGCAGTCACTGTTGGCATTCAGGCACATTCCTTTGTTTGTTTCCTTAGTGTAGACTGCAGTGTGGAAACCTCCGCTCCTTTCCATGACTGTTGCATCTAGAAAGGGCAGCTTCCCATCCTTCTCCATCTCGTAAGTGAAACGCAACACAGAATTCTGCTCAAATGCCTCCTTCAGCTCCTGCAGATGTCTGACATCAGGTACCTGTGTAAAAATGTTGTCAACATACCTGCAGTATAGCAAACATGGAAACTGTGTATGTTTTTCAAAGTCGATGTTGAAACAGCAACATCGACGAAAGTCTCCATACTCGCATCGAGCAACACCTCGACATCCTCACAGATCGACATCACCTCAGCACCGAAACCAGGATAATCAAGAAACTAACAACGTTATATGGAGTAAAAATAAATAAAAATGAATTTTGGAGAATTGATTTTTTAATTACCATCAGCAGTGAAAAGAAACGTAAGAAAGATCAAGAAAATTTGTGTTAGAATTATTAATCTTACTTCTTCGGTTATATTTAATAACATATATATATATATATATATATATATATATATATATATATATATATATATATATATATATATATATATATATATATATATATATATATATATATATATATATATATATATATATATATATATATTATTAAATATGACCGAAAAAGTAAGATTAATAACAAAAGGACAAAAGGAAGTGATAGCCAAAGCTATTTGAACCACTTCCCCGCCGGCAACTCGGATGGTAATCTTGGGCATAGCATTTCACCAAATCACCTCATTCTTTGGGGCACACGAGACCCAGGCTCACTTCTTGCTCCCTTATTTTCCTGATATCTGACAAGAGGTGGTCTACGGTGCCGGCTATAGTGCCATCATCCAAAAACCAGATGTTGAACTCGGTGGACAAGCTTTCGGTGATTTCTTTTAAGACTAAGCAGAAAAGAAGGGGAGCAAGAGGATCACCTTGCTGAACACCTTCACATGATCTGATTTCATGTTAACCAAAGAGCAGTTTTGACTCACCACTGTAGCACGATAGTATGAACGGGTAGAGGGGCCGGAAATGACGATGTACGGCACAAAGTACTGCATCTCTTCTTACCATGTTGAAGGCATTCTTAAAGTCCAGTTTGAGCAGGGCCTTTTCATCAGAAATGTTGGTGATGTATGCTCGTGCTGCATGGGCACGAGCATACATCATTACATCATATATATATATATATATATATTAGTTATATATATATATATATATATATATATATATATATATATATATATATATATATATATATATATATATATATATATATATATATATATATATATATATATATATATATATATATTATTAAATATGACCGAAAAAGTAAGATTAATAATTCTAACACGAATTTTCTCAATCTTTCGTACATTACGCTTCACTGTTGGAGGTAAATCAAAAATCACTTCTCCAAAATTCATTTTTATTTCTAGTCTGACGCGACACGGGCGCGTTTCGTAAAACTTATTACATTTTCAAAGACTTCACAAATACACAACTGATTAGAACTTACGTATCTCTGATTTTATATCTACATTTGAGTGAGGTGGGAGGGGTGATGTGGCATTAACACAAGACAGAACAAGAGGGGATATTAATAGGGTATTAAAAGTATCAACACAAGACAGAACAGAAACAATGGGTATTGAATAGAAGTGTTTGTAGAAAGCCTATTGGTCCATATTTCTTGATGGTTCTATATTGGAGCGGAGTCTTGAGGTGGGTAGAATATAGTTGTGCAATAATTGGCTGTTGATTGCTGGTGTTGACTTCTTGATGTGTAGTGCCTCGCAAACGTCAAGCCGCCAGCTATCGCTGTATCTATCGATGATTTCTGTGTTGTTTACTAGGATTTCTCTGGCGATGGTTTGGTTATGGGAAGAGATTATATGTTCCTTAATGGAGCCCTGTTGCTTATGCATCGTTAAACGCCTAGAAAGAGATGTTGTTGTCTTGCCTATATACTGGGTTTTTTGGAGCTTACAGTCCCCAAGTGGGCATTTGAAGGCATAGACGACGTTAGTCTCTTTTAAAGCGTTCTGTTTTGTGTCTGGAGAGTTTCTCATGAGTAGGCTGGCCGTTTTTCTGGTTTTATAGTAAATCGTCAGTTGTATCCTCTGATTTTTGTCTGTAGGGATAACGTTTCTATTAACAATATCTTTCAGGACCCTTTCCTCCGTTTTATGAGCTGTGGAAAAGAAGTTCCTGTAAAATAGTCTAATAGGGGGTATAGGTGTTGTGTTAGTTGTCTCTTCAGAGGTTGCATGGCTTTTCACTTTCCTTCTTATGATGTCTTCGATGAAACCATTGGAGAAGCCGTTATTGACTAGGACCTGCCTTACCCTACAGAGTTCTTCGTCGACTTGCTTCCATTCTGAGCTGTGGCTGAGAGCACGGTCGACGTATGCGTTAACAACACTCCTCTTGTACTTGTCAGGGCAGTCGCTGTTGGCATTTAGGCACATTCCTATGTTTGTTTCCTTAGTGTAGACTGCAGTGTGGAAACCTCCGCCCTTTTCCATGACTGTTACATCTAGAAAAGGCAGCTTCCCATCCTTTTCCGTCTCGTAAGTGAAACGCAGCACGGAACTCTGCTCAAATGCCTCCTTCAGCTCCTGCAGATGTCTGACATCAGGTACCTGTGTAAAAATGTCGTCAACATACCTGCAGTATATGGCCGGTTTCAAGTTCATGTCGACTAAGACTTTTTGCTCGATGGTACCCATGTAGAAGTTTGCAAACAGGACACCTAGGGGAGAACCCATGGCGACCCCATCTACTTGCTTATACATGTGCCCATCCGGGCTCAAGAAGGGTGCCTCTTTAGTACAAGCTTGGAGTAGTTTCCTCAGAATACTTTCTGGCATGTCAAGAGGAGTCAGAAAAGAAGATTGAGAAAATTCGTGTTAGAATTATTAATCTTACTTTTTCGGTCATATTTAATAATATATGTCTACAGGAAAGACTGCTACCAAAATATATATATATATATATATATATATATATATATATATATATATATATATATATATATATATATATATATATATATATATATATATATATATATATATTGTACCTAGTAGCCAGAATGCAGTTCTTGGCCTACTATGCAAGGCCCGGTTTTCCTAATAAGCCAAGTTTCCCGACTTTCAATATATTTCTTTTTTTCTCATGAAATGATAAAGGTATCCATTTCATTATTTTTGACATAATTTTTGACGTTTGAAGGAACTTTTTCAGTGTCAGAGTAGTTACCGGATGGAATGCATTAGGCAGTGATGTGGTGGAGGCTGACTCCATACACAGTTTCAAATGTAGATATGATAGAGCCCAGCAGGCTCAGGAATCTGTACACCAGTTGATTGACAGTTGAGAGGCGGGACCAAAGAGCCAAAACTCAACCCCCGCAAGCACAAATAGGTGAGTACACACACACACACACACCTTCCCCCCCTCTCTCTCCCCCTCACCCTGTGTCTCCCTCACCCGCTCTCTCCCTCTCCATCTCTCTCTCTCTCTCCCTCCCTCCCTCCCCCATCCCGCTCTGCCCTCCTGACAAATCCTATCACAGCACAACTATAGGAACAGGGGCAAGCATGACAGCCAGAGGTACCAGGGGAACTGGGAAGAGTCAAGGTGACGAAATGAAGGATATGTTTGCCCAGTTTCTGGAGGACATCAAGAGTGAGATGCAAGAAATGATGCAGGAAATGAAGAACAAAATAAGAAACCTGAAAGGAGAGCTGACAGCAGCAAAGGAGGAGATTAGAGCCCTTAAAGAGAATCGTATCGAGGCTGAGACTCAGAAAATCATCCAGAGAGAAGGTGGTAATAGTTTTTTGGATGACAATGCCACAATAAAAGCAACATTTGCAGAAATTCTAAAAAAAAATAACTCTGAAGTAATGACTGCAGTGATGGAGGTGACCATGAAAGCAGCCACCTCATAGGATGCGCCACGCTCCACTAACCAACTGCTAGAAAGGAACAGATCAGTGGTTGTTGTGGGTATTAAAGAGCAGGAAGGGTCGAATAGGACAGAGTGGAATGACAAGGACAAAGCAGCAGTGAATGAAGTACTAACGTCACTAGACATGGAAGGGGCTGAGCATAGCATTGAGAAGGTTTTCAGGCTAGGTTGGTACAACAAAGACCGAGACCGAGTGATAAAGATAGTGTTTGCAAACGAGAGCACAAAGGAGAAGATTCTATCAAGGAAAAGCTCCCTGAAAAACGTGGGAAAATTAAAAAATGTATTCCTCCAAAGAAACATGACAAGGGAGGAGAGAGCCGTGGCGGCAGAAGCAAGGAAGAGGCACAGGGCGAGAGGGGAAAACCAGGAAGTCGCAGCTTCCAACACAACACCCCCAGAGGCGAGGGGGGAACCCACAACCAGCTACCCAGTAACACCAGAGGGGAGGACAACCCCGCCACCCTCCTCTGCATAGAAAACCCCCCTACCCCAAACCCTCCCTGCCCCCACTCAAATGTTCAGCCAAATCTCCCTCACCCCACACCCAATCCCCACCCTTATACCCCTCCCCTCCTCCCACCGAGTCCTCCCTCCTCCCCTTTCCTTCCTGTCCTCCCTCCCCTTTCACCCCATTCCCTCCCTGTCCCTCCCCCTTCACTGGATCCCCCGCCCTTCATCCCAGTATCCTCTGAGACCCTGTTATCCACCTCACAGGTCCTCACTCCCATGAAACAGCTTCCCCCACCAGCTGAACACTCACCAAGGAGGCGATTTGAGAAGGGACAGAAGAAAGTGAGCCTCAAAGTAATGTACACTAACATAGATGGAATTACAAATAAAGCAAATGAGCTTGGAGAACGGGTATTAGAGGAAAACCCAGACATAATAGCCCTCACAGAAACAAAGCTCTCGAAAACGATAACAAACGCAGTGTTCCCACAGGACGATTATGTTATCAGGAAAGAGAGGGAAGGAAGAGGTGGGGGTGGTGTAGTTCTGCTGGTAAGAAAAGGCTGGGATTTTGAGGAGATGGTTATTGAGGGCTGCGAAGGTTTCAGTGACTACATAGCAGGTACCATAACAGCTGGAGGGAAAAAAATTATGGTCGTAGTCATATATAATCCACCACCAAATGACAGAAGACCTCCACAGGAATATGATAGAAACAACATGGCCACCATTAACATAATAGAAAGAGCAGCTTCTGTTGCTAGCAGGAATGGATCTGGACTACTAATAATGGGAGACTTCAACCATGGGAAGATAGATAGGGAGAACAGAGACCCGCATGGAGGACCAGAAACATGTGCCTGCTGGGGCTGGTGCCTGTGTCTCGGGTGTGCCTCCTGTTCCTTCCTCACCCGGGGGCTCTCCGCAGTGGTGTGTGGTGGCTTCTGGTGCCGGGGGTGGTGAGGATGCTGGTGCTGGGCGTGGCCTGGTGGTGACTTTGAGAAAGGATGCACGCCGCCATGGTTCCCTGCAGTTGTCTGATGGTGTGCCCGTGGCCGCTGGTGCCCCTGTGGTGGTGCCCTCTGTCCGGCCCCCCTACTGTGGAGGACCTGGAGGCCTGGGTTGCCGAGTTCCTGCTTTCTGAGAAGCAGGAGGACTTTTCTGATGAGCGGGTTCCTGGTGTATGGGATAGGGTGGCGGTTACTCGCGTCCGGAGGGACACCATATGGGTTCCCTGTCTGCGAGTGTTTGTTGCCGGGGCTCCGATTCACATGGCGCCCCCGGTGGTTGGTCAACCCTTTTGGGGAGGTGGCTGATTTGGGAGGCGTTTAATGTGCGGTATCTCCATTCCCGGGCAATTATGTAAACTGATTTTACTTTGACATGTATGTTATCCTTCTGCATTGCTCGCATGTGTTTTTATTCTTAGCTTGTTATGTGCTGTGCGATTTTCTTGTTTTGTTTCATGATGTTCTTTATGTTGTGTTTTGTTCTCGGTCCTTCAGGCCGATGCGTGTTTGTTGTTCTTTATGTACCTATGTTTATTTTCGGATTTGCATGGGTTGCTTGTTTATTATTGGTTTGTTGCAGAGCGGTTGGTTTGGTGTGGGTGTTTTTATTCATGTCTTGTTTCTGTGCTGTACGTTTGCACTGGTGTTTTAATTATTACTTTACATGTTGTACTTGTTTATTATTTTGTTTTTTTGTTGCTGTTGTGTATTGTGCTTGTCCTTTTATGTTTTCTGTTATGCATCTTGATGTTTGTTTTGTTTTATGATGTTTTGTTTTGAGATGTTACTGTGCTTGCTTGTTTGACAATTGTTTTCTATTTTGTGTCCTGATGTCTGTGTTTTTCACTGCATTTATCGTGTTTGTATTTTGTTGTACTGAGCTGTCGGCCCTTCTGGCCGGTGGTCTATTGTTTTATTTTGTTATGTTTTCTGTGTTTTTTCTCGTTTTAATTGTATTTAAATTGCATGCTTTGCATGTAAAAATAGAAATAAAAAAAAAATTAACGACAGCTCGTTAAATCGTTAACACTACATTAGTCTTCACTTGACAATTCCTCCACTGCGTGAACTTCACTGTGACTGTTGCCTTTACACGTCCCTACGTTAATGACAACAATGTTCAACGAAACAAGTGACCTCGTTAAGTAAATCGTGACCCCCTGTGACGTTAAAGGACTTTAATTCTCATGGAATCCTTCACAGTACACAATGCCTTCTACCAAGGACAAACTTGTCTACGGTTTACACACGGTACACACGGTACAACACAGTACATCCTTGCCACTCACGGCAAAATTTGTAAATGACTTCCCCAGTAAATTATCCACCAATAATTCACACTTTACCACAACACAACAGTAAAATAAGCGCTGGCCAATATAATAATGGAATTTTTTTATAACCAAGGGAAACCTCCCTGTTACCACTTTCACTGCTCGAAAAGGGGAATAGAGAAAATGGAAACAAATAAAACTCACTTTACTCCACCACTGAATGTGTCTGTATGTGTCCTCACACACGTCAACCTCACAGTTGGGCTCAACCTCAACTTGGTGACGGCAACCAGGGTAAACTGACACGTCTCCAATTCCCATTCACCTCACTAGGTGGTCGACTTGGGACAGAGGACAGACGGAACACTGGGTGCGAAACCAGCTTCAGAGCTTTATTACCCAAAACGGAAACAGTGTACTTACATCAATCTCGCGGGCCCGCCACACACACTCACATACATACACGTCAACCTCACTTCCACTGCTGCTGCTGGATGATGACGTAGGCGTCCTCACTTCCTACACGTGGTCAGTTGGAGCATGGGTCCTAGACCACGGGGTTAGCTCCACACACAGCGACCAGGTGGCGCGAACACGACGGCTTAGGCAGCCCAGGGTGCGCGCGCACAACAGATTACACAGCTAGGATGCGGTACCACGCCCTTCCACTTGACACGGTACCGCAGGATACGATGGTACACGGTGTTACACGGTACACGAGACGGAGTCCTACACTGTTCTCTTCTAATTCCTCTTAGAAATTTAAGGTTTCTATCATAACACTGAAACCTTCTCTAGCACGTCTCACTGCAGGACCTTCAAGCACAGATACGATAGACGGCGGATGTCACTAACCTAGGCCGATAATTAACAGCCTCACTCAGTCCAGTTGCTCTGAGATGGCGTCTCATAAACACACGGCTTAGATGTCTCAGTTCGCACATTCGGTGCACCTTTCCGAACTACCGGATTCTTACGGACGGCTCCCGGAAAGATAGCAAGATGATAGGCGTGACTTTACTAACGTTGCAGGCGGTATTTCCCGATGCCTTGCCTAGCACGGGAAAGTACGTCCTCCCATAGCAACGTTCATGGTAAGAATATTTTTTCCAGCCAAGACGGCCCCGGGGATAACATGCGGCACCCCTCAGCGTCTTGACCAATCACGATTCAGCATTCCTGAGGCCCAGGAGCCTTGGCCAATGGCGCACCTGCCTCACGATGCTACCCCCTCTCTCTCACGAAGTGGACATGTGATAGGGGGGGGGAGGTCTACAGCCGTTTTCCCCCCATACCTCCCTCTCTACACTTGACTTGTACAAAAAAATTCCCCTGAAATCAACTCCTTCCTGTAATTTCCTTCACAGACCTGATACAGCGATCAGAATGACATCAATGGCTAGCAAATGTCACGGGCTGTTTAACGACACCCAACACGACTGTGGAAAAAGTTATATTCAGAAAGTTGAATCACGGTGCACATCACTGGTGCACTATGCAATTTCGTACTTCATTCAGTGTATGAGAGAGCAGGAAAAATATGTCTCCTGACACCTTCCCACTACCTCCCCTCGTTCGCCTTTCTTTCTCTTGTTCCCCCTTCCCTTCCTTCGAGCCGACATTGGTCATAAACACGCCAAGGGCAGGCATGTGACACTGTGCGGGCGACTCAGGCTATATCTAGGGGAAGAGGAAGGGGAGGGCTATGAGGGGTGTACAGATCACTACATTCGTTCGAGGTGAAGAAAAATCAATAAATGTAGACTGTATTACACGTGTTATAAAATTACTCAACGTTTCGAACCTACATGCTTCATTCTCAAGTGATTTTAAAGTACAGGGGATATTAGATTTATACCATTAGGGGAGACGGTGTCAGGTGTAGACAAAATAGACCAATACAAATGGGACAAGAATAAGGCATAAAGGGGAGAAAAGTAGGGCGTTAAAGTTTGAAGAAAAAGGCGAAAATAGAACCCAAAGCACGTTGGGCCCATGATTCACGTGAATTGTTCATAGCATGTTGAGCAATGTCTTCTATGTTTGCATCTTCATGTTCCGGTCTTGTTCTTACTCTCATGGTGGGTAGATGAATAGTTCCATAATTTGGGTTTTCATGGTAGGTTTTTCCATTTTTATGTGGATTGTTTCAAGAATTCGTAATCATCTTACATCTTGGGTTATGTCTATTATACAAGTGTTTTTATGCAATCTATATAAATAAAAATGGAAATGTTCGTTTGTTCATAATCGCTAATCTCCGGAATTTCTTCACTGATTACTTTGAAATTTTTAATCCACATTCCATTCTCATCCCAGCACGTTTTTATATACATACTATATAGATGCCTATATATATATAGATATATAGTTTTTTTCTGAAAAACTGTGTTTTTCATGTGAGGGAAATCTTCGAAACCTCTTTACCGATTGCGTTGAAATTATGACACAACGTTGCATTCGAATATGGGCGTCTTTTTATATACCTGCCATATACATAACTCACCTGTGACAAGAAAAAACATGCTTATTTTGAAAAACAGTGCCATCTGTTGGTCGTAAGAGCAACATACGCTGTAATCTCCGAAAATTCTTCACTGATTGCTTTGAAATTATGACACAATGTTGTATTTGAATAGGCGCGTCTTTTCATATACCTACTATATAGATGCCACCCCTGTGACAGGTAAAAACATGCGTTTTTGATAAACAGCACCATCTGTTGCACATAAGATCAACACATGCTATGCTAAATATGTTACAATTCAATTTCAATGTTTCTGATTTCATTGAAAAATGAAATTTTCATAAATTTCGATTTATTTTAATTTTGATTCAATTATTTTTGTGACATTGCGTTGGAATTGAGCTGTGTTATTAACCATACCGTTCATTTCTTGAGTATGGTTTATTTTTCTATTTTTTCGTTATTTTTCATTTCGTTTTTTGAACTGTTTTTCTTATATTTCAGTGATGGGGACATCTGGGGCCAGATTCAAGAAGCAGTTATGCAAGTACTTACGAAAGTGTACATCGTTCCTCAATCTTTGATGGCTTTAGTTGCATTTATTAAACAGTTTACAAGCATGAAAACTTGTCAATCAACTATTTTTATTGTTATAAACAGCCTCCTTGTGCTTCGCAGCTCATTAACTGTTTAATAATTGTAAACAAAGCTGCCAAAGAATGAGAAGAATACAGGTTCGTAAGTGTTTGCCTAACATCTTTGTGAATCTAGCCCCAGATTATTTGATGTTCCCAGTTTTCTGATGGGAACATCAGATCATTTGATCATCAGACGAGGGAGTGGGGAATGATGGGAAGGACGAGGGGACAGGGGAGGGGGGTAATGGTGGAGGAGGACGAGGGGACAGGGGAGTTGGGGATGGTGTGGACGAGGGGAATGGAGAATGGTTGGGATGACAAGGGGAGAGGAGTGTGGGGGATAGTGGGGAGGATGACGGGACGGGTGATGAGAGGAAATGGTAGGGAGGACGAGGAGATGGGGGAGGGGAAGAATGGTAGAGAGGTCGAGGGGACGGGGAGTAGGAGATTGAGGGGAGAGCGAGGGGATGGTGGAGTAGCGAAAAATTCGAGATTTGTGTAACGTTTTCAATTAATTTTCATTATATTCGAATATTTTTTGAGCTCCCTGCCCCTTAATTTTACTTCCAGCTTGCCCTTGCCTCCCTGAAATCTAACAACTCTATTCTTATCCTTCCTTCCGACAAAGGCAATTCGGTGGTTGTCCTTGAGCGTGTGGGCTACCTCCAGAAAGCAAATGTTCTACTTCCCTGACTTCTAATTTTTTGGATTGCCATAAAACTTTCTTCAACCGCAAACTAAGACAGCTCCCTCGTCTTTGCCCTCCTGACTTCAATCTTATTAATCGTTTTCGAGTCATCTGCCCTTCTCTTCCTTATTTGTATGATCAACCTAAGACTCATAAACCTGGTGCTCCTCTTCTTCCTATCATTTCTTCAAGGGGGCTCTGTCGACTACCCTCTTGCCTCCTGGCTAGCTAAAACTCTGATTCCTTACCTTGGTACTTTTTCTCCTGCCCACCTTCCTCACTCTCAGGACACTCATAGAAAGACTGCGCCTGCAGCCCTCCTATAAGATGCCTAGTCTTGATGTCGACTCTCTGTTCACTACTGTTTCCCCTCGATGACGTTCTCTCTTTCCTTAGACAGAAGGCGACTGAGGGCCTTTTTCCTCTCTAGCTTCCCAGTGACGTTTTCCTCGAACTCATCAGACTCTGTGTTGATTCTAACTCATTCTCTTTCAACAGTAAATACTTCTCTAAAATTTTCGGTGTCGCTATGGGTTACACTCTTTCCCCTGTTCATGCTAATCTCTACGTGGAATACTTCGAAACTGTTCTTTATCCTTCTATTGATACTCGTCCCTCTCTCTGGCTTCGCTATGTTCATGATATTTTTGCTTAATGGCCCCATGACCTTAGTCTTTTCCAGCTTTTCTTCTCCTCTCCTCTCTGAACAATCTGGCACCTTCAATACATTTCAAAGTTGAATGGGAATCTAATTCCCTCTTTCCTTTTCTTGACGTTCACGTTCACAGCTCTGTGCCCGGGTTCATTTTCTCTGTCTACCGCAGACCCATGCATAGTGACATGTACATTCACTCCTTTTCCTACCATCCTCCTTCTGTTAAGAAAAGTGTCCTCGTCTCTCTCTTCCACTGCGCTCTACACATCTGCGACCCTCAGTTTGTTAATTCTAAAATTTCCTTTATTTACAAATCATTCTCTCCCCTTGGTTACCCTTTTAATATTTATGAACTGTGTCTATTCTGTACTAAAAGAAATTTCTTTCATCCTAAACCTGCTTCCAACACTAGCAGCAATGTGCTCCGCCTTCCATTCATATCTAGTTCACACTGGTCCTCCTGCTTCTAATGCTGCTGGTGTCTACTCTATTTCTTGTTCGTCTTGTCCTCGTCAATATTTTAGTGAAACTGGGCATACACTTAATGACAGACTTAAAAACACAAAAGAAGTGTTAAGTCTACAGACACAAACAGCGCTCTCTTCTGCCATGTTAGGGATTCTAATCATCATATTGATTGGTCTTCCTCAAAAATAATCTTTCCTGCCTCTACTCTACACAGACGCCATCTTGTAGAATCAGTTCTGATACACACCCTACCCAACATGAACCTGAGTCCTGGCTGTTGTTGTTGCTGTTGACTCTTCCCTTCCACGGTATATACTGAAATGTTCTAAACTTTCTAGCATACGTGACCTAACATAAGCCTACCTTTCATTTTTCTCTTTTCTCTTTCTTTTTCTTTTTTCTCTCACGTTCCCATTATTATACCTATTATTACTCCCTTTATTACACCTTACCAACCGTACCTTTTCCCTTGCTCTTTTCTTCCTCTTAGATTTCCGTCTCCTCATCTCTCTTGCATTACTCATGCCCTGGCCTCCCTCGTCTCATAGAGCCAAAGTAGCTGAAGGAAGATCCACTGCGATATGCCACAACAAGCCACTGGTTACTACTCATTCAAGCCTGGCAAAAATATTTCCAGAGACATTGCAGTAACCATACACAGACTCAGACTTGGTTACAAGTGCTGCTGGGAGGTAATAAACTCAATAGTTAAAGAGTGTCATATCTGTAGAACAGAAGCAGAGGCGCCCCTGCTACACTACTTACTGGAATGTGAAGCTACTGAAGACCTGCGGATCAAACTCAACATTAATCCAACGACAGCAGCTGCATTAGATGCACATTCCACAGCGACTACATTGATTAGAAAAGCCGTAGAGGAATGGAACTCATTAGTGAGCATTCTGCATCTATATCCGCCACCAAGATAATGTTATTAAAACAAGACTAAAACCAGTGCACAAAAACAGAAGGGAAAAAGAAATAGGGAAAACGGAGGAATCCATACCAACATTTAAAACTTTGACCCAAATATCACAGTAACAAGGTTATCGCCAATAACTGAACACATTTACGGGCTTACCATAGCCCGTACTACATGGACATTTCATCTTTATTTGACATCATCTTCTTTATTTGACAATGAAAACACAATATTGCTCTCTTCTCAAGTCATTTTACTTGTCATTATACATTTTACTAACAACTACTGTGAAGCAGGATATCTTAAATCATAATAATATATTCAGGCGTAGCATCGTGTTGCTCATGCCTTAAGCTGAAATGGTAAGATAACTAATGGTGGTGTTCAGAGCACCTGTGAAGGTCATTGTTAATTGATGGCGACAACGATGTTCCTTCAGCTAATTCTCTAATTTCATCAGTTACATACCATTTATAGTTATATTGGTTGAATGGTGATGGCAACAATGTTACTCTTTAATTGAGCTAATATTGCCAACATTATATTGCAAAAGTTTATGGTGTACGATGCTTATAAAGGTTATATTGGCTAACTGACGATGGCAGGACTGGAACTATCGGTCCACCCTAGTAAAGTCAGCTATTGTTTCATAATGGTCTTCTTCTGTTAATAATAATAATAATAATAATGCAAATAATAATAAAAATAATAATAATAATAATAATAATAATAATAATAATAATAATAATAATAATAATAATAATAATAATAATAATAATAATAATAATAATAATAATAATATTTATTAGGGGAAAAGTACATACATATTAAATTGGATACAAATGACAATCCCCATACCCCCTCAGCCAGGGAAAATGATCGAGGGACATCACCACAGACAGGGACAGGGAAGAATGGTGCATACTATCTGTGAATGGATCAGCCAGACATTAGGGGGATTCAGCAGTGACCTGCAGGAAATGAAAGTGGGATTCAGCAGAGACCTGCATGAAATGAAAGTGGGATTCAGCAGTGACCTGCAGGAAATGAAAGTGGGATTCAGCAGAGACCTGCAGGAAATGCAAGCATTAATACATAGCCAAAAAAGTGAGTTGGAGGAAGCCAAGGAGAAGATAAAGAGACTGAGGGAAAAATCAGAATTCAAACCAGTACAGGGTATGCAACCTCCTGGAGACAGGGTTCGAAGCTGATGGAGGGCGCCTTCCAGGGGCGACTCTCGTTTGCAGAAATACTGCAAAACATCCAAAGTGCCAAGCCTGCTTTAGAGGCAGAAGCTATGAAAGCAGTTACCTCACAGGAAGGTGCAAAATGTACTGAACAAATGTTGGAAAGGAAAAAACAGTTATAATTGTAGGAGTACAGGAACCAGAAGGATCCAGTCAGGAGGAGTGGAGAAGGGGGGACCGAGCAACAATGACAGAGATCTTGAAGAGATTGGATATGAAAGAGGCAAATTGTAACATAGAGAAGGTTTTCAGACTGGGCATCTAAAAAGAAGAAAAGGAAACGACTGATAAGGGTTGTTCTAATGAACGAGGTAATAAAAGAAAAAATCCTTTCCAGAAAGAGCAGATTTATGAGGTTAGGGGGATGTGATGACGTCTCTCTGTAAAGGTACATAACGAGGGAAGAGAGAAGGAAGGAAGGCTGCAGAAGCAAGGAGGAGAGGCAAAGAAAGGGTTTAGAATATGGGAGTCACAAGACTCAGATCAGTAGCTCCAGGAACCTCAGAGGGGAGTGGGAATCCCCCCACCAACAAGCCAGTAACCCCAGGGTGGATTATAACAGAAGCCTCTCATCATCCATCTCCATAGCCATCCCTCAACAATCACCTGCACCTCCCCAGACAGTGAAGTTCCTCTTCAGACCATGCCCCCTCCCTGTTCCCTGACCCCAGGCCCACCATGTCCCCCCCCCCTCATGCCCGTCTTCTTCCACAACCCCTTCCACAGGCCCTCCCTGTTCCTTCACCCCTTGACCTTCCCTTGTTTCTCCAGCCCATGCCCTTCCCAGTTCCGCCACCCCAAGCTCTCCTTCCTACCCCAACCCCCCTTCCTCCTTGACCCCACCCCTCCCCAGGCTCCCTTTCCCTCCCCAACCCCCAGCCTCCCGGTCAATCCAACTCAGTCTCCCCTGCAAACCCCAACCCGTGATCTCCCACCACATGCCCCTCCTGCTTCCTCATCCCATGCCCTAATTAACCCTCAACCCCCGACGCCTTCAGCCACACCACCTAATACCCTTTTAGCCTCCCAGGTCCTCCTTGCTAGGCCCTCCCACCCCATGACACCTCCTGCCCTCCAACTCCAGGAGAATCAATAGAAACTGAGAATAGACAGAGGAGAGTCAGCTTCAATGTAATGCACTCGGACATAAATGGGGTTACAAGCAAGACAACTGAACTTAGGGAAAGAGCACAGGAAGTAAACCCAAATGTAATTGGACTCACAGAAACAAAACTCTCAGTAATCATAATGAATGCAGTGTTTTCCCAGGACTACAGTGTAATAGGTAAAGAGAGGAAAGGAAGGGGAGGAGGCGGAGTGGCTCTACTGATAAGAAAGGAATTGAGTTTCGAGGAGATGGTTATTCTGGGATGTGAAGGGTTCAGAGACTTTATAACAGGTACCATGACGATGGGAGGATCAAGAGTAGTAGTAGTAGCAGTGATATATAACCCCACCACCAAATGAAAGAAGACCCAGGCAAGAGTATGACAGAAACAACATAGCAGTTAGCACTATAATTGAGAGAGCAACCGCTGCTGCCTGTAGAAATTGCTCCCATCTGCTCATAATTGTGGACTTTAATCACCGAAGGATAGACTGGGAAAACAAGGAACCATATGGAGGTGAGGAAACATGAAGAGCAAAACTGTTGGACCTGGCGACTAGAAACTTTTTAAGTCAGTATGTCAAGGGTCCCAAGAGAATGAGAGGCAACGATGAACCAGCAAGACTCGACCTAGTATTTACTCTGAACGATTCAGACATAAGGGAAATCGGTCTCGAATCTCCCGTGGGAATGAGTGATCACAGTGTGAGAGTTTGAGATTAGTGGAATAAGTGAAATGGTTGAGGAATTGAGCTCGGAAAATGTCTAAGAATTTTGTTTATTCTTTAACCTTTATTCGTGTCGTGATATTCAATTAGGTCGCCTGAGGAAGGACTTGCTTAGCTAACACACAAAGTGTAGTAAGCTGCTCATTCCTCACTCTAGGACCATATATGAACAATTGACTAGGCGCGAGCAAACGCTGAGACACCCAATAAAATTGAAATCCCCTCCACTTGGTCGCTGACCTTCGCCATTCGGCGAAATGAATCTAACGAGTTGGTCCTGGGCTCTCACAACAATAATTTATTGTTGTGTGGTTCCGTATATTTGGTCCAAAACTCTGAATCAGTCTCAATTTTTATAGTCGAGTGTGACAGTACACTTACAGGGAAATAATAATGTGTGGGCGTGTAACGAAAAGACAGTGTTAACCATAACAACTTAGTTTATTCAATAAAGTACTAACTACTACAACAAAACAAAAAAAAATATCAATGACGTTACTCGAAATCCTTCCTGTGACACTATCAATGACAGCTAGACACCAGCCCCTCGGACTGCATAATGAACTAACTCGAACATAAGCGTGAACACAGAGGAATCAACAAGATACAAGAACTAACAGATCTATAATTACAATTACAACAAATGACACAGTGGATTCTGAAACACGTCTCCAGTAACCTCCTACTGTTCTACGTTCTGTGCAGTCTACACCTGCAATAGCGGTTGCAATGCAATAAAATCAGTAGCCTTTCAATGACAACAATGACTAATGGGTTCACTGGCAACTCCAGCACCCTTCCTCATATTAATCCTTATGTTAACACTCCGTCCCCCTGACGATCAACAATCAATAACAATTTGATTTACGTTAATAACAAAATAACATTCAAGTTAATTTAATAACTCTTACAACTGTCACTAGTAACGCGGAAATTACACAACACTCTACCCGTCGAGCATTCAGTGAGAAAATCCCATTAATCCCTGTACTACCAGACAACTGATTAATCTCTTTACTAGTTATGTTAATTTACGTTAATCGGTTACTAATCACTAAGCGATGGTAAACTCTGATTTACGATGTCCAACGTGCTAAGAGAACGGTAATCAATCGTGATTACTTTTACGGTAATTAATTACTATCATCAAGATCAATAATTAATCAATTAAATATGCAACCTTTCACACTGGCTCAGCAATTTACATTAAGGTATGAATTCCGTCTAAGCCTTCCATACTCAGACCTTTTCAAGTAGCTAATAACAGTAATTAGGCACCACGTTTACGTTATTCTAAAATGACATTACTCCTCCCACGAGTCAATCAAGTGCCGGTACTTCCGGGCAGATAAATAACGACGTTACATTAATGGAACAATGGAGCCTTCGTGTGAGTCGATCAAACACGGATCGAGGCTAATTACTTTGACTTCCTGAAACACGTCAATTACCCAGCCAACTGACCGTTAATTACGACAGACAATACTCTAATTCTTATCTGGCTGATGGCTAGGCTCCCTGAGACTACCGTAGCTGCTTTGCAAGAAAGTAAATTAAGCCAAACGTATTCTACGTTACTCAAATTGTCAAAGAACAAATTCTCTTAAAGCAAAGAGCGTTTCCTTGGTTACGTTATATTAATTGCCTCGCAATCACCTCACTGAATACTGGACTTCGATGTTCTACCAGATAAACAGGAAAATATAAAAACCCAAGTACTCGTCTACAGCCGAGTTCACCCACGACAATGACAAATCACAGTGATTTACGTTACAATCCGGTTGCAATGACAATACTGCAGAACCTAGTAAAATAACATACAGGACATAAACCCTCTAAAACACTGCCCCACAATGACTTTACTGAACTGCAATCACATACGGTGATTGCTCAACACTTGCAACAATCACCTTAATTGACAACCCCTTTGTAATAACACACATGGTAAGTACTCTAAATTCCAAGTAGTAGAATACTGCCCAACACTTACTTACTGTTGCAAATGGCCAACAGTGCGCTCTAAATAACCCCTTAGAACACAGGTCCACACATTGCAATCACCACAGTAAATAACACAATAATACTGGGCACCGTGACACTACGATAATATATATATAATTACTGCTGACACATGTAGCCTACAGATTTCAAACGTTACTGGGAACACTAAGGAGATCTCGCACTCCTTAAATCACATGGGTGAGTGATTTATCGATCCCGCAGGCCGAAAAACACTCCCGAGAATTACGTTACTCGACAGAGCGACGGCTATCACTCACCAACAGCCTCGTCACTCATCAAATTCTACCAAAATTACGCTAATACTGCAACCACAATTATATATATATATATATATATATATATATATATATATATATATATATATATATATATATATATATATATATATATATATATATATATATAACTGAAAACTCACACCCCAGAAGTGACTCGAACCCATACTCCCAGGAGCAACGCAACTGGTATGTACAAGACGCCTTAATCCACTTGACCATCACGACCGGACATAATGAGGTGATAGCCGAGGCTATTTGAACCACCCCACCGCCGGCACTCGGATAGTAATCTTGGGCATAGCATTTTACCAAATCACCTCATTCTTTGGGGCACACGTGAGGAACACAAATGCGAACAAGCCTGAATGGTCCCCAGGACAATATGCAACTGAAAACTCACACCCCAGAAGTGACTCGAACCCATACTCCCAGGAGCAACGCAACTGGTATGTACAAGACGCCTTAATCCACTTGACCATCACGACCGGACATAATGAGGTGATAGCCGAGGCTATTTGAACCACCCCACCGCCGGCACTCGGATAGTAATCTTGGGCATAGCATTTTACCAAATCACCTCATTCTTTGTTTTCAGTTTGCATATTGTCCTGGGGACCATTCAGGCTTGTTCGCATTTGTGTTCCTCACGTGTGCCCCAAAGAATGAGGTGATTTGGTAAAATGCTATGCCTAAGATTACTATCCGAGTGCTGGCGGTGGGGTGGTTCAAATAGCCTCGGCTATCACCTCATTATGTCCGGTCGTGATGGTCAAGTGGATTAAGGCGTCTTGTACATACCAGTTGCGTTGCTCCTGGGAGTATGGGTTCGAGTCACTTCTGGGGTGTGAGTTTTCAGTTGCATATTGTCCTGGGGACCATTCAGGCTTGTTCGTATTTGTGTTCCTCACGTGTGCCCCAAAGAATGAGGTGATTTGGTAAAATGCTATGCCCAAGATTACTATCTGAGTGCCGGCGGTGGGGTGGTTCAAATAGCCTCGGCTATCACCTCATTATGTCTGGTCGTGATGGTCAAGTGGATTAAGGCGTCTTGTACATACCAGTTGCGTTGCTCCTGGGAGTATGGGTTCGAGTCACTTCTGGGGTGTGAGTTTTCAGTTGCATATTGTCCTGGGGACCATTCAGGCTTGTTCGCATTTGTGTTCCTCACGTGTGCCCCAAAGAATGAGGTGATTTGGTAAAATGCTATGCCCAAGATTACTATCCGAGTGCCGGCGGTGGGGTGGTTCAAATAGCCTCGGCTATCACCTCATTATGTCCGGTCGTGATGGTCAAGTGGATTAAGGCGTCTTGTACATACCAGTTGCGTTGCTCCTGGGAGTATGGGTTCGAGTCACTTCTGGGGTGTGAGTTTTCAGTTGCATATTGTCCTGGGGACAATTCAGGCTTGTTCGCATTTGTGTTCCTCACGTGTGCCCCAAAGAATGAGGTGATTTGGTAAAATGCTATGCCCAAGATTACTATCCGAGTGCCGGCGGTGGGGTGGTTCAAATAGCCTCGGCTATCACCTCATTATGTCCGGTCGTGATGGTCAAGTGGATTAAGGCATCTTGTACATACCAGTTGCGTTGCTCCTGGGAGTATGGGTTCGAGTCACTTCTGGGGTGTGAGTTTTCAGTTGCATATTGTCCTGGGGACCATTCAGGCTTGTTCGCATATATATATATATATATATATATATATATATATATATATATATATATATATATATATATATATATATATATATATATATATATATATATATATATTTATATATATTTTTTTTTTTTTTTTTTATAAAGTTTGTGAGGGTACCACCTCTGGTGCCAATGTGGGGACCCATAGCCTCGGAGAAGAAAATAAATAGTATTCAGAGGAGACCTTGTGGTTTCTCACTGAACACTAATATTATCTTCTCCTACCACCCCCATTCTTTTGTATGTACACATATACATTTACTTTATTTGAACTGTGTTACAAAAAAGGAGTTACATACGGGTTACAAAGATGGTTATCATAGGTTGTCGAGTTCCTCCAGCTCCTCAGATGGCGGGCAGGAACCCTGGATGCAGTGCGCATTTTCCCTCTGTATCGCCACACTGAGGCACTGGAAAAGAAAGCTTGCAGCTCTTGGGTCCCTTGTTTTTTCAATGAGCCTAGAACCCAGTTCCTTCAAAAAACTGGTAGCACTTTTACCCCAGGCGCCGAGTGTCTCAGAAGCAATGGGAACAAAATTGTAGTGGTGATCCAGTTCTCTATACTTACGGGATTTGACTGCTTCCCTGTGGGTGACAGCGCCACCTGGTTGTGCAACACTGAGGTTAATGTAGGTGTTAGCCAGGGTTGATACGCACGTGTTGTCCCATACCAACTGCTTGCCATTCTTTCAGGGGTTCACTGTGATACCATTCGGGCGACCAATAAGAGCATCAGAGTTACGGGGCATTAGGTAACGGGGCTCTCTTTCAGCTGGGCATCCAGCTGTGGTGAGGCTCCTCTTGATGATGTCGTTAACTTCATTGTGCCTCGAGTGCCATCCCCCTGTGCTTTGGCAGAGTAGGCCATGGTGGCCGTACCTGTCAGCCACCACCTCGCCGCAAATACACCTATATCTGGTGTGGATTGGGGCAGCAAGGCGGAGGGCCACAGCAATTCGGAGGGCGTGTGGTGTGAGACGCGTGCCAGTTGCCGACATTGGGGTTGCTAACAGGAAATCCCCTGCATGTGGTGCTGCTACTGCTGTGAGGCGAACAATGTCGTGTTGTGTTGTTGCAGCACCCAGGCACTCTGCAGCAACTTGGTCTACAATGGGGCCATCCCAGCTGGATTGCTTGTGGGCTTTTGGGGATGGTGGTTGAGGTGATTGGCCTGCACGAGAGGCCCACTCTGTGGCACAGCGTGTAAAATTGGGATCATGTACACCTGCCAGCTGATGTAAGTGGGCAGGTAGAATTTCCTTCACAAGGTCGTCGGATGCTGATTAGGAGGACAGGAAGGCTGGAACAGCGATTTGCGTTGCTGTTCGAACTCCGAGGCCCCCAAGTCTTATGGGAGGAGAGGCTTGTTTTCACTGTAGGTCATCGAGAGAGAGGTTAAGAGCTTTTTCTAGCATTGATTTCAGTAACCGGTCATACTCACTTAGTTTTTGGCTACTGTAAGATGGTGAACACCTCAGAAAGTAGGTTAACCTGGGGAGGGACAGACATCTGGTGATGAGGTAGAGTGCATCATGAGCATCAATATCCTCAATCCTCCCATCCATCCTCTTAAGGTCGGCGATTTTCTTATCAAGGACCTCATCGATGGCTTTCAACCCCAGGGGAGCTCGTAGGAGTGTGCTGTCTTCAGGTTTAGTTTTATGGATATTTGGCAGAAGACCCTCTATTCTCTCTACGATGCCCTGGTTGGAACATATTATTTCACATTTAGAAGGGTTCAGGGTGAGGCCTAAAACTGCACCTTGCTCCTGGATTTTTCTGATGTCCTCCAGGAGGGAGTCTTGGGAACCAGCTAGGGTACCATCATCCAAGAACCAGATGTTAAGCTCGCTGGACAGGACCTCTGTGACTTGTTTGATGACTAAGCAGAAAAGGAGAGGAGCAAGGGGGTCACCCTGTTGGACGCCTTCTCGCGAGTCAATTTCATGTTCGCCAAAAAGTAGCTTAAGATCCATACTGTAGCATGAATGTACAAAAGGGTAGAGGGAAGGGAAATGACTATGAACCGCACGGAGTACAGCATCCCTCCGCACCAAATTGAAGACATTTTTGAAATCTAGCTTCATAAGGGCCTTTATATCTGTGATGTTGGCGATGAAGGCTCGAGCTGCATGGGCTGCCGCCTCACACCCTTGTGGAATGCCAAACCCGAGCTTCAGCATGTTGGCCGCTGCATCAGTAACTGTTCTTGCAGCTGCCTTTGCGACGAGACGCCGGAGAGAATTGCCCACAGCTATTGGCCTGATCCCTCCATCCTTTTTCTTTAGAGCACAGAGAGATGCTCCAAAAAAGATAGGTCTTATGGACGCTGGTATGTTGCCAGCTAGACATGTGTTGGTGAATCTTGTTAGTTCCACCAAGAGGTTCTTTGCAATGTCACCCATTGCAGGGTTGAGCATTTGCTTGAGGTGGTTGGGTTTTAGTCCTGTGAACCCACCTGCTGATCCTGTAGGGAAGGACATGGCTGCTTTATGGACCACAGATTCAGCCACCCAGAGAGGTTCTGCTCCGGTAGCCCCCACTTGTACAATGTCGTCCTCACGCGGAGCCCTGGGTGGGTGTTTCTCCCTTAGGGCTTGAGCTGTTGCGGCATCTCTGTCGGCAATTGAGTCCTCACTGGTGATGACTCTTATTGCGCCAATAGTGTTTCCTTCTTCTATTTTCTTGGTGACTGATGTTCTGATTTTTGATGTCTCGGATATGCCACTGTTGCTCTTCCTGCCTTGGGTGTTTCTCGCGCGAGTGGGAAGGCGCACCTGGTTGTCCTCCCTGGGAAGGGATGACAACTGTTATATATGTATATTACATATATATATATATACAACTGTTATATATATATATATATATATATATATATATATATATATATATATATATATATATATATATATATATATATTTATATATATATATATTTATATATATATATATTTATATATATATAAATTACGACTGAGTGCCCCTCAGTCGGGGCACTCAGGTTGATCACAAGTGAGGACAAAATTTTGCCCAGGGATGAAACCACAGCCCAAGCACTGAGAGAAAAACACCCCCTCAGGGCCGTAGGTGGACCTCCCCCACAGGTCAGGCTCGCCCCTAACCAGGAACCTCTCGTCCTCCGGGAGTCAGAGGTTTATAAAGCTATCGTTTCATTTCCCCCGGGCTCCTCAGGAGGCTACACAGGGGTAAGACCTCAACATGTGAAGGAAATGGTGAACCCTGTTCTTGGCCCAGCTGCAGAAGCGCATCTGACAGAAATCACAACGTTTGTCAACAACTGCCTCGCCGGGTTAATTCCTGATGAAATCAAACCATTCTTCTTTGGTGCATCCCTATGTGCCCTGAAAAAGAAGGGGGGAGGGATCAGACCCATTGCCGTTGGTAATACCCTTCGCCGCCTAGTTGCAAGGGCTGCTGTCAGAAGTATCCGAATGGAAGCAGCCACCATGCTGCAACCCAACCAGCTGGGGTTTGGAGTCCCCCAAGGCTGTGAAGCAGCGGCTCATGCTGCACGAGCCTACATTAGCTCTCTTACTGAAGACCAGGCAGTAGTAAAATTAGATTTTAAAAACGCTTTCAACTCGGTCAAAAGGGAAGCAATCCTCACTGCAGTCCAGGAACATTGCCCAAGCATTCTCCCGTTTGTGTCAGCAGGCTACAGCAAAGACTCAACCCTCCTGTTTGGCAAACATGAAGTCACCTCAGCAGAGGGAATTCAACAGGGTGACCCACTTGCACCGTTCCTCTTTTGCATAGCGGTTCGAGAAATTACAACCAGACTGTCCAGCGAGCTCAACATCTGGTTCCTGGATGATGGCACTCTGGCAGGCACACAAGATTCCCTGCTAGAAGACCTACAGCTGGTGAAGACACGGGGGGCGTCCATGGGTCTCGTTCTTAACCCCTCCAAGTGCGAAATTAATGCATCCAGTGAAGTAATCATTAGAGCAGTGAAATCAGTTCTTCCAGAAGCCTCAGTCGTTAAACCTACCGACAGCACACTACTCGGAGCACCTCTGGGCCACAATGCCATTGCTGCAGTCCTTGACGAAAAGTTTAGAGACCTAAAGAGGATGGAAGAGAGAATTGGGGACTTGGACTCCCACGATGCCCGCTACGTTCTCACAAAGTGCCTTACCTTGCCCAGGCTAACTTTCTTCTTAAGGTGTGCACCAACTTTTGGCAACCCACTTCTAAATCAATATGATGAGCTCCTCAGGTCAATATTCAGGAAGGCGCTCAACCTAGATTTAGATGACAGTCAGTGGGACCAAGCAACACTACCAGTGAGATTTGGAGGGATAGGCATACGAAAGGCAACTGAGGTAGCACTTCCAGCACTCTTATCCTCATGTACAGCAGCCAACGAATTGGTAGGGCAGATCCTACCAGAGCGTATGAGAGAGACAGCGGGAACTCATGATCAAACGTTCATCGAAGCAGCCAGACAATGGGACACCATTGCACACCCTCAACCCCGACCACAAGTCCCAAAAGACCACAATCAGGCCCACTGGGATAGCCCCATAATGGAAAAGACTGTCACAGCAATGATTGACAACGCTGATGCTGAAAACAAAGCCCGCCTCCTAGCGGTAACAGCACCCCACGCCGGGGATTTTTTATTTGCTGTGCCCAATGCAGCCCTGGGAACTCGCCTCAGTCATGACGCTCTCCGCATTGGAGTTGCCCTTCGCCTTGCCGCCCCCATCCTCACCGAACATAGGTGCATCTGCGGAACTGCGATGGCAGACCAATATGGTCGTCATGGTCTGGTATGTCGTAAATCACAGGGTAAAATTGCAGGACATGAAGAAGTCAACGACATCATCAAGAGGAGCCTCGCCACAGCCCGCTGCCCGGCACAAAGAGAACCACACTTATCCAGACCTAACGACCCTCAGAAGCGCCCTGATGGGGTCACCTTGCTACCTTGGAAGGATGGTAAGCAAGTGGTATGGGACTACACGTGCGCTGCCACACTGGCCAGTACCTACCTCCACTACAGCACACGTGAAAGCGGTGGTGCTGCTTCTTTCAGGGAATCGCAGAAAATTATTAAATACAGAGGTCTAGCACACTGCTACAGCTTTGTTCCGATCGGCTCGGAGACCCTCGGTTCGTGGGAAAAATGTGCATTGAAGTTCCTGAAGGAATTGGGGGACAAATTGATCAGCGCTACAAAAGACCAGAGAGCAAAAAGTTTCTTGTTCCAGCACCTCAGTGTTGCGATTCAGAGGGGAAATGCCTGTTGCGTCTTGGGCACTAGTCCAACTTCAGAGGAATTCGAAGAAGTGTTTGACTTGCAACAATGATCGAACCCGTCTGTGACATTCATCAATGTTTCCCATTGTTGTGTTTTTCAAGATATATATATATATGTCGTACCTATATATATATATATATATATATATATATATATATATATATATATATATATATATATATATATGTCGTACCTAATAGCCAGAACGCACTTGTCAGCCTACTATGCAAGGCCCGATTTGCCTAATAAGCCAAGTTTTCATGAATTACTTATTTTTCGACTACCTAACCTACCTAACCTAACCTAACCTAACTTTTTCGGCTACCTAACCTAACCTAACCTATAAAGATAGGTTAGGTTAGGTTAGGTAGGGTTGGTTAGGTTCGGTCATATATCTATGTTAATTTTAACTCCAATAAAAAAAAATGTCCTCATACATAATGAAATGGGTAGCTTTATCATTTCATAAGAAGAAAATTATAAAAAAAATATTAATTCAGGAAAACTTGGCTTATTAGGCAAATCGGGCCTTGCATAGTAGGGTGAGAAGTGCGTTCTGGCTACTAGGTACTACATATATATATATATATATATATATATATATATATATATATATATATATATATATATATATATATATATATATATATATATATATATATATATATATATATGTCGTACCTAGTAGCCAGAACGCACTTCTCAGCCTACTATGCAAGGCCCAATTTGCCTAATAAGCCAAGTTTTCATGAATTAATTGTTTTTCGACTACCTAACCTACCTAACCTAACCTAACCTAACATTTTCGGCTACCTAACCTAACCTAACCTATAGAGATAGGTTAGGTTAGGTTAGGTAGGGTTGGTTAGGTTCGGTCATATATCTACGTTAATTTTAACTCCAATAAAAAAAGTGACCTCATACATAATGAAATGCGTAGCTTTTCTTTTTCTTATGAAATGCATTTCATAAGAAAAAAATTAGAGAAAATATATTAATTCAGGAAAACTTAGCTTATTAGGCAAATCGGGTCTTGAATAGTAGGCCGAGAAGTGTATTCTGGCTACTAGGTACGACATATATATATATATATATATATATATATATATATATATATATATATATATATATATATATATATATATATATATATATATATAAATATATATATATATATATATATATATATATATATATATATATATATATATATATATATATATATATATATATATATATATATATATATATATATATATATATATATATATATATATATATATATATATATATATGTCGTACTTAGTAGCCAGAACGCACTTCTCAGCCTACTATTCAAGGCCCGATTTGCCTAATAAGCCAAGTTTTCATGAATTAATTGTTTTTCGACTACCTAACCTACCTAACCCAACCTAACCTAACTTTTTAGGCTACCTAACCTAACCTAACCTATAAAGATAGGATAGGTTAGGTTAGGTAGGGTTGGTTAGGTTCGGTCATATATCTACGTTAATTTTAATTCGAGTAAAAAAAAATTGACCCTATACATAATGAAATGGGTTGCTTTATCATTTCATAAGAAAAAAATTAGAGAAAATATATTTATTCAGGAAAACTTGGCTTATTAGGCAAATCGGGCCTTGCATAGTAGGCTGAGAAGTGCATTCTGGCTACTAGGTACGACATATATATATATATATATATATATATATATATATATATATATATATATATATATATATATATATATATATATATATATTTATATATATATATATATATATATATATAATTGTGGTTGCAGTATTAGCGTAATTTTGGTAGAATTTGATGAGTGACGAGGCTGTTGGTGAGTGATAGCCGTCGCTCTGTCGAGTAACGTAATTCTCGGGAGTGTTTTTCGGCCTGCGGGATATATATATATATATATATATATATATATATATATATATATATATATATATATATATATATATTCTTTGGATATATATATATATATATATATATGATATATATGATATATATATATATATATATATATATATATATATATATATATATATATATATATATATATATATATATATATATATATATATATATGTACATATATATATATATATATATATGACAATGTTAGACCACGTAGGAAAAATGAAACAGGAATTTCCTTAAGTACTTTCGTATATTAAATACATCTTCAGAAGGTCATTTTACAGATCGAGTGATGGGTATAAATAGGCAGGAGAGAGTGGTGAAGTAAGGTGAGGTACAATACTTGGACAACGCATTCGGCCCATTGGCCCATCAGATGCACCCAATTGGCCCATCCGATGTAGCCCAATGGCCCATCTGATACAGCGGACATACAAGCATAATACATAGGTAATTATAACATAAAGAGGTAAATATATACAATAAATTAGTGAGACAAATGTTTTTCAATGATCCTACTTAAATCGCCCTTTAGCTGATCTATTAGAAATGGATCTAAGTTATATAGACCACTGCTATTATTCAAATTACTTTCTTTGGTGATCTGTATCAAAGCAGATTCAATTATGTTTCTGTTATAGGTGCTTTTACAATTTGTTATTGAAGAAGCACTCTCCCAATCAATTTGGTGAGCTTTTTCTGACAAATGCACAAACAAAGCATTAGACAATTGGCCATGTCTTACAGAGTATTTATGTTGCGATATTCTACATTTTAAATCTTTAGATGTTTGCCCGACATAGAACTTATTACATTCCTTACAAGGTATTTTATAAATGACGCAATTATCACTACGAGGGCTGTTCCTAACTAATAGCTTACCAACAGTGTTTTCGTAGCTAAACATTACATCTATATTAAAAAGTTTCAAGGCCTTAACAATATTCTCAAACCCAGAGAAATATGGTAAACATAACACATTCTTTGGGCGAATCCTTTCACTGCATACATTATTATAATATGTACGACGTGCTTTGTTACGACAAACTTCCAAAAAATTCAGTGGGTAACAAAGCTTAAGACCAATTGAATCAATATTCTTAAATTCTTCGTCTAAGAATTCTGGACTCACAACTCGAAGAGCTCTTAGATACATTGAAGAAAAAATTGACTTTTTTACATTGTATCTATGCCCTGAAAAATAATGAACATAAGATAAATTGTTCGTAGGTTTTCTGTAAACACTAAACTTTAATGAAGAGTTTTCCCTATGAATAAGCACATCTAAGAATGGCAAACATTTATCAATTTCAGTCTCCATAGTAAATTTTATGGTGGTGACTTGGTCATTAAGTTTGGCTACAAATTCGTCTGTGTTTACATCTGAAGGCCAAATACACAAGATATCATCAACATATCTAAACCAAGGAATGATTCCAGGAGTTATTTTTGAAACAAATTTCTTTTCGAAGAATTCCATGTACAGGTTTGAGAACAATGGCGATAGAGGATTCCTCATTGCCATTCCAAAAGTCTGTAAATAATACTCATTATTAAAGGTAAATTTACAGTCTTTAATGCACAACTTAACAAGACTGACAATAGTATCAGCAGAAAGAGGTAAGTCATGGCTCATTAGTTCACGAGCAAGATAATCGAGAATATCATCGACCGGTACCGTTGTGAACAAGGAACAAACGTCAAAACTGATTAACTTTACATCAGGAGTGACAGGAACACTATTCAATTTGTTAACTAAATCAAGAGAATTTGTCAAATGAGAAGAGGAAATAGTTCCTAACAAAGGGGACAAGATTTTGGTAAGCCATTTGGAGAGTTTGTAAGAAATGGAACCCACAGAACTGATGATAGGTCTCATGGGATTGTTAGGCTTATGCGTCTTGACAAGACCATATAGATATGGTAATGAAGGTGATGAAGTAGTAAATTGATTAAAAGATCTTTATGTTTACTTAACAACTTCCTCAAGCTACTATTGAAGAACTTGATGATGTCCTCAAGAAGATTTTTCCTAAGATTAGTGTACGTTGAAGAATCTAGGAGATCATTCATTTTCGAAATATATTCCTCCTTGTTTAAAATAACAATAGTGCTGGATTTATCAGCCTTTGTTATATGAATGGAAGGATCGGCTCTTAACTCCTGTAAGCTTCGTCTGAATCTTTCGGGAAAATTGTTAGTTTGGGGCGTCAACATTGAACCATAAACAATACCTTTAACCAGGTTTAGGTTTTGTGAAGACAGAGAGTTATGTTTTTCAAGCTGTAACAATGAACTAGCAATTTTAACTGCAGAAGGTTGATTTGAAATGGCAAAAGACATACCATAACCCAAAGCAGTAACCACATTTTCACATATCGTTTTGGACGACAGATGTGGGATATTTGGGCTTGATTCTGATTAATTAATAATTAATGTAGTAAATTAAATTACGAAGGACCACCCGCTTTTAAGGTAAAGAGGGAAACTGAGAATTTCTGATCATTGGATAATTTCTAGAGGAAACCAGTGACTATGGATATAACTAGAAAGCATGATCATAATAATAATTAATGGGCTGTATTATTAAATGAAACAAACCTCAAACACCTACATTGGGGGGTTATTACTGGAGGTAAGTACGTCCAGGAATTAGTGTGGTTCGTTCACTAATTCAATTAATAATAATCTAATCCTATAAGGTAATGTTGAAACTAATATCATTCACATAAAAAGGAATATAAATATGAGCATAATAATGAGTTACAGTAAATCATACATTAATCTCAAAGCACTCTGCACAAATTAATTGCAAAGGAATGGAAAAAAGAGAAATAAATCTTAGCTTGACGAAGATTCCTTTAGTAAGCCATAGAAGTCCTCTTAATCTCCAGACTCGGTACACTAACGAGTTGAACGGGCTAACATGGATGAAGGCAGCATGAGGAATTCTTCTCTCGTGCTGCAAGATAAATAATTTCCAGTAGCAATTGATTTAACTACTCAATTTATATTCAAGAATATTAAGAATTTACAGATGACCAATTTAATCACCTGTTATTAGGTGTTATCACGCTGCTTAACGAACAATCACCCTGCTATTATCACACTTCTACCTGATGCATCAAATAAAAGAATACTTAGCTGTGGGCACTGTATAAGTATTAAGATTGCCGTATTTCGCATCTCAGGCTCCGGTGAACCTATCCTGGATAGTGATGCGCTTCAGCTGGCTGATCACGTGTCGTCAGGAACCAAGTCAAAGGGCTCCTTATTTAACACCAGCACTAGTTGAAGATATTATCTGCAAGGTTGTTCACGCCTCACAGTGGCGGCTTTCATCTATGGATGGATAACACCTGCCCTATTTGCTGGGCAATGGCGTATTCTTATGAGTACGGTAAGCGCGGCTCTGCTTCCTTTCGGTTCTGCACGTGTCCGCGTACTGAGGAGGATGGCGTCCCTCCAACCCACGCCGAGTCGACGTTCATAAAACAAATTATTGTCTCGAACATTAATATTTCTCGCATTTGCGCTTGAAACGTTAAAGACTGGACGGGTTTATTATTTAGAGGAACAAATTATTATTATTTACCAATTTAAGAATAGTAAATATATAAGGGAGAGGAATTAATGTCTCCCCATGGCATTCATTGATGACGTTAACTCTATCGCGAGGTAGACGCTATGATTCTAACGCTCTATTCGGCTTTTAGTTAGAGAACAATTCGTCTGCAATCAGTTGTCATACAGAATGCTTTAATTATGGAGAATCGTATTTAATTCTCACACAAATTGGATATAATGTGTTTACTGTAAGGAAATCTGACGCAATACTGGCGTCAGGTGACGTGAGAATTCTAGCCTAATGCACAGATGAATTATTAGTACATGAGAATTCTACGAGTTGTTAATTTTACTCACTACAATATTTAGTATGATTAGTAATAAGTAATGAGAATACAACAATGCTGTATTCGGTGTTGGAAATATCCAACAACAGATTCTGTGGGATCCATTTCTTACAAACTCTCCAAATGGCTTACCAAAATCTTGTCCCCTTTGTTAGGAACTATTTCCTCTTCTCATTTGACAAATTCTCTTGATTTAGTTAACAAATTGAATAGTGTTCCTGTCACTCCTGATGTAAAGTTAATCAGTTTTGACGTTTGTTCCTTGTTCACAAAGGTACCGGTCGATGATATTCTCGATTATCTTGCTCGTGAACTAATGAGCCATGACTTACCTCTTTCTGCTGATATTATTGTCAGTCTTGTTAAGTTGTGCATTAAAGACTGTAAATTTACCTTTAATAATGAGTATTATTTACAGACTTTTGGAATGGCAATGGGGAATCCTCTATCGCCATTGTTCTCAAACCTGTACATGGAATTCTTCGAAAAGAAATTTGTTTCAAAAATAACTCCTGGCATCATTCCTTGGTTTAGATATGTTGATGATATCTTGTGTATTTGGCCTTCAGATGTAAACACAGACGAATTTGTAGCCAAACTTAATGACCAAGTCACCTCCATAAAATTTACTATGGAGACTGAAATTGATAAATGTTTGCCATTCTTAGATGTGCTTATTCATAGGGAAAACTCTTCATTAAAGTTTAGTGTTTACAGAAAACCTACGAACAATTTATCTTATGTTCATTATTTTTCAGGGCATAGATACAATGTAAAAAAGTCAATTTTTTCTTCAATGTATCTAAGAGCTCTTCGAGTTGTGAGTCCAGAATTCTTAGACGAAGAATTTAAGAATATTGATTCGATTAGTCTTAAGCTTTGTTACCCACTGAATTTTTTGGAAGTTTGTCGTAACAAAGCACGTTGTACATATTATAATAATGTATGCAGTGAAAGGATTCCCCCAAAGAATGTGTTATGTTTACCATATTTCTCTGGGTTTGAGAATATTGTCAAGGCCTTGAAACTTTTTAATATAGATGTAATGTTTAGCTACGAAACACTGTTGGTAAGCTATTAGTTAGGAACAGCCCTCGTAGTGATAATTGCGTCATTTATAAAATACCTTGTAAGGAATGTAATAAGTTCTATGTCGGGCAAACATCTAAAGATTTAAAATGTAGAATATCGCAACATAAATACTCTGTAAGACATGGCCAATTGTCTAATGCTTTGTTTGTGCATTTGTCAGAAAAAGCTCACCAAATTGATTGGGAGAGTGCTTCTTCAATAACAAATTGTAAAAGCACCTATATCAGAAACATAATTGAATCTGCTTTGATACAGATCACCAAAGAAAGTAATTTGAATAATAGCAGTGGTCTATATAACTTAGATCCATTTCTAATAGATCAGCTAAAGGGCGATTTAAGTAGGATCATTGAAAAACATTTGTCTCACTAATTTATTGTATATATTTACCTCTTTATGTTATAATTACCTATGTATTATGCTTGTATGTCCGCTGTATCAGATGGGCCATTGGGCTACATCGGATGGGCCAATTGGGTGCATCTGATGGGCCAATGGGCCTTCTGCGTTGTCCAAGTATTGCACCTCACCTTACTTCACCACTCTCTCCTGCCTATTTATACCCATCACTCGATCTGTAAAATGACCTTCTGAAGATGTATTTAATATACGAAAGTACTTAAGGAAATTCCTGTTTCATTTTTCCTCCGTGGTCTGACATTGTCACATTCTTAATCACGTGTTTATCTTTAATCACTTAAAGGTGTTTATTTTCGTGATATACACACATATATATATATATATATATATATATAATATGTGACGGTAACGCGTTGGTGTTCGGCTGTTCAAAGCTAGGGGTATGGCCTCGTCACATAGAATAAAAAAAAAATAGAAAATCTGGAACTTCGTCTGTGGTAAGGTAAGGAGAAGACACACAAAACACAAGTAAATTTTAGCAATGGAATTTTAATTACGTTAAAGAAAGCAAAACATGAATAAAAATGGACATACAAATTCGTATAATAAAATCAATCAAAATAATAAGAATAATCAAATGACAAAATGAAAAGTTACGTTAAGACAAGTGAGCAATAACAAGCTGTGCAATATACAATAAAATGAGAGGTGCAGGAATATTGGCTTTAAGCTATCACAGCTTAGTCTACCAAGAAGACGTGTTAACCGTATGAAAGCACTGAATATTTTGAAGACTGAGGTCGTGGCGGCCCCAGACATCAAGTAGTATGGTGGGTGGAGTGCAGTTACAGCTAGACTCGCAGCCAATCAGCGAGGAGCCGGCGACATGACAGGTAGTTTGGCGGTTTGAGGTGGAGCAGGTGTTCCTGGCTGCATACGTTTTGCTCTCTGGCAAACCTTGGAGATGTTGTTGTCGTTGTTGGATATTTCTTCCATAGTAGTTTTATAGATTTGTAGCGACGTATTTTTGGAGGGAAGAGCAGGCTCAATCTCTTGAAGGAGATTATCGTCACAATATATATATATATATATATATATATATATATATATATATATATATATATATATATATATATATATATATATATATATATATATATCCCATTTGTCATGGCCCTGGGAACAATTCAAGAAATTAGCACCACACTCTGGTATCACTCCATATCACTCCACAATAATCAATGGCCAGGAATCACTGACGTTTCACCTGCAAGATTACACATGGAATAATATCACTCTGTCTCGCGGACGATCAAAAATGAATGAATTACCACAATTGAATATAAATATTACATGGACATCCTCTCAGTCCTTGGCTAATCTATGTATACTCTGTTCCCGTGTTTACCCACACACAGACACACACACTGTACGGCTGTGTATACAAGACGTAAGTCCCTCTGGACTGACAAGATGAGAACAAGGGTGATTATCTCCTCGTCCACACTTCACTTCACCTCTACAGGTGCTTAGTGACAATGCGACGGAACACCTGACTTCGAATTCAAGCTTTAGAGACTAACCAGAAATCTCCAGAAATACACACACAGGTACTTACTCATTAATACTGCCGGCCTTACACACACACCATTCCCATACATCAGGCACCCTGCTATGGGTGGCTGACTCATAGTGGTGGAGATGGCTAGAGCGGTCCTTACGTGGTATCTTACGTGCAATTGGCGAGCACTCGAACCCCCCAACCCCCCCTCACAACATGGCTCTTCCATGACGATGAGTAAAGTGGCTGGCGCGGGCGGCCCACAGCTCACCCACCATGCGGCCTAGCTGTTTCCGCGCAAACTTGAGTCTCGCTTCAAGCCATACAATAGAATGATGCTATAGGCATATCTCTGTCCACAGACGTGCTTCCCCGGCCAGGGTAAAATTTCTGGAATGCTGATGACGGGGGCACTCACATGAGCCTAAACACTAGATGTTTCGGTTGTTGGTTACCAAACTTAAGTCCGCGCACTTAACAAGTGCACTAAACAAGTGTACTGGCCTCCACAGGAATAAGAGCACCATTGTAAGTGAGCTGGTGAACCATCCCCTCACACACAGTGTACTGTTGTTTGAGTATCTGGTCATACTGTTATCTTGAATATTAGAGGAAAGACGGCTCAAGACATGATGGCCTACATCATACAGAAGTGCAAGGAGGCAGCAGACAAGTTCGTCCCAATACAAGCGGAAATGAAATGCAAATGAGAAACCCGTGGTTTAATCAAGGATGTAAGCTAGCAAATCCACTAAGTAAAGGCTTGTGGAGAAACTATAGAAACAACAGAACACTAGAGCGCTGAGAAAGATACCAGAATGCCGGGAATGAATACATCTGGGTGAGAAAAGAGGTAGAGAGGCAATATGAAAATGACATAGCGAGCAAGGCAAAGACTCAACCCAAACTGCTGCATAACCACATCAGGAGGAAAACAATAGTGAAGGAACAAGTAATGAAACTGATGATATGGGCAGAAAGATTCACCACAAACAACAAGGAAGTGTGTGAGGAACTCAATACGATATTCCAGGAGGTTTTCACTTCTGTGTAAGGAGAAGTCTCCGGAAGCCCACATAAAAAGAATAACATCAGTGGCCTTTGTGAGGCAGGATAACATCAGAACTTCTTTCAGAAACCTGTGTAAGGGATCCTTCAGAACCTTGTATACAACATATGTAAGGCTAATCCTGGAGTATGCAGCCCCAGCATGGAGCCCATACCTAGTCAAGCACAAGACGAAGCTGGAAAAAGTTCAGAGGTATGCCACTAGGCTAGTCCCGGAACTAAGAGAAAAAGTTATGAATTATGAGAAACGGCTGCGGGAACTGCACCTCATGTCGCTGGAAGACAGAAGAGCTCGTGGAGACATGATCACCACATACAAAATTCTCAGGGGAATTGACATTTATTATAGACTGTGGGTTGGTTGGTGTTGTCGTCGTTGATCCTTCTCTACGGACAACCCAACCCACAACTCGGTAGAGTGCTTATACTAGGAGATCACCCTTGGCGCTTCTGGCTCTTGGAGAGGGGCTCAACGTCACACGTTTAGGGGATGCGGCTCCAACACTTAGCCTCGTTGTCACGTGCACACACCCACTCGAGCCGCTGTGACTCCCCACTCTCTCCTTAGATAAGATATGATCTCCTCAATCCCCTATGACTTACTAGTATTACCTCCTACCCTGTCCACAGCAGTGGTTCTTGGTTCTTTCTCTCTCCTTCTTTACTACCTCCTGGGAAGCCTCACTAGGACAAGGGCAAACACCAGCAAATTGTGACACATTTACTGGACAAAGCACATACACGATACATACACACATATAATAATAATGAATCCTATACTCTATAATATCACAATCAGGTTGCACTCCAACACCATCAGAACTCTATTATCAGCTTATCAAGTGGTATCCTATCTCCTGGTTCGCCACCTGATACTATTAACCTCCTCAAGTTGATCAAGTCTACATACACTGTTGCACCATCAGCAAGATAATATATATATAGAAAATCAGCATTTGAATGCAATCACATATATCAGTATAAATGTTCATTGATACACAACAATGATCCATCAATCACTGTCAGTCCTGGAACGCATACATCCGTAGGTAATCCAGCCTACGACTGTAACTCTAAACTTCAGTATAAAAAACTCCTTGACATAAGAATGCCAACAGTCACTCACCTCTCACTGCGTCTTGCACGCTAATGACAACCAAACACTATCGACTCCCTATAAGTAATTCACCAGAACTTCCCCTTCCACCTCTGGAAGTTCACTACCCTAATATCCTTAGGTTCTTCCGGGCTTCACTACCAGGATCCTCTGCAGCTCCTCCAGGCTGCTATCATGAAGCTTCCTTGAGCAACTACGGTGCTTCACCCTTCTGCTAGGGTCTTCCACAGCTCTCTTGGCTGCTACACCATGAAGTTTCCTCGAGCAACTATGGTGCTTCTCCACCTCTACAGAAGCACGTGACACTCCTCTTCACTGCTGCTTCTCCTCACAGCTCGAGGTCCTCTGCTCCACTACCTTGGAGTCTCATCAGCTACTTCATCTGCTGGCTTCGAAGTTCTCAGCAACTTCTTCCCCAAAAGACAAACCTGCAACCCATCGACACTCCAATAAAATGTTCCCCTTTAACACATAAACAAAAATAACCACACAATATGCTTGCCTCAAACCTCTATCTGTTCTCTACATACAGTGAGAGTGGACTCCCCCGTTTTGGGCGGGTCCATACTCCACCTCGCCTGGCGGCGGTCCTCACTCGCTGGGAGGGTCTTCCTCCATCCGGAGCCAGGCTCCCTCAGTCGTCCGCCAGCGCTCAGAGGGGGCGGACGTCGCTCCGTGTTCCTCCCTCTCCACTCTCTTATTTCAGGCTTTCTGCCTTATTAAAACATGTCTAACTTATAAATACACATTGCTACTGTCGCTGGGCACACGACCAACTACAAGTGATCACTATGAACTGGCGTATATCGTGCTTACCACAGATTAATTGGTCGAGGGCGCTTTCCCTCTGACGGCGTCTGGTCAGGGCGCTCCACACAGCCCACGAAAATGCCTCTGAACAGCTTATTAAACTCTCCTCGCCGTCCAAGACTTGACACCACAACGTTCTCAGCTCAATTCCAAAGCTGGCACGTCTGCACACTTCTCTTCTCTTAGAGATATATCACTAGGGGTTCCCTTCTGGCGGGAGCTCAAACAGAGCGCGGCTTCCCCCTGCGATGTCTGGCACTCAAGTGAGGTCAAGGTCCTCCAGAAGCGAGCCTCACGCCTCCAGCAAAATGTCCACATCTCCTAGCCCGTCATTTATCTATTTTCTTCTGCATTGCCCATAATCTCAAACTGTTACACATATCCAACCAACTATTTTACATATGGGTTATCACCTCAAATTTTGCTAGACCTTCTAATCAGGTCAGGCTTGACGAATAACTCTCAAGGAGGGAGACTCGTTTCTCCTGTAGGCTGAGATCATAACACTCCCCTCCCCTTATTTTTGAGAGTTATTCTAGTGGCAAAGCTCGGGATAATACATCCGCCACCACACTGTCTCGTTCTTCACCCCATATACTCTCTTAGGAGTCTACAATTAATTCGTTGCACCTTGCAACATCTGGCACACCTCTCTCCAGAAACATGATCTTCTCATAAACGATTTGACCTCTCTGACACCTTTTGGCTAGGCTGTCCTCCTTGGACGCCTGCACTCCATCGGTCCACTCTACTTACTGTCTCCACCCTCCGTTTCCTCGTCTTCTTATCTTCCCGTCCAGAGTCAGACATCTGCTGTCTGTACCTCCTCTGTCGTCTTCACACTTCCATCTACTGCCATTATACTTTCGTCTCCTGTCATCATACTTCACTCCCTCGTCTTCACCGACTATCCTCCCTTCCGTCTCCTCGTTTATCCGAGAGCTCATCCTGTTTGACCTCCATCGAGTCCTCGGCTTTCTTCTATTCCTCCATGCTTGCATCATCATCCTCTTCCCACACTTCTCACCTCTATACATCTCCATTTCTTCTCCTTCAACTCTTCTTCGTTCCCTAAAAGTTTCTTCGAGCACTGCACTACATCCAACAGCACTCGACCATACATGTCGCTTTGCCTCTCCCAAAGTGCTCGTAAGCATCTCTCCACACATACTGTCTCTTCTCCTTTCATTTTCTCGGCTATTACTCTTCTTCACTATCTCTCCTCCACGTTGTCTGCGAAACGTGTCAACTCTTGACATCTCAAACAACTTAACTCCACTATCCATATGCCTCTGAGCTCGTGGACCACTTGACGCTTTACTCCCGTCCTCAGTCTGTCCACATCTTTCCTCGTTCCTACTCAGCACAGCTGCATTCGCCTTCCGACCTTTAATTTCAGCAGCCTGGGCTCTACTCAGGTCCGCTCTCTTCTCACGATTCTTCTTCGGCTGGGCCATCTTCACTTTTGCCTTCACCGAGACTTCATTTTCCTGGGCTGGACCTTCATCAAACAGCCACGCTATGTCTACGTCGATATCTTCCACCGGCTGAATCGACACTGTCTCACCTTCTCCAGTGTCTTCCTCGTCGGCCACCTCTGCCTTCGTGACTACCGAGACAGGGTTTTCAATGGCTTGGCGGTCTCCTGACTCATCTCCTCGGATGTCAGTCAGGTTCACACTCTCAGGTGTCCCACCCGTGCAGTGGCCTTCTGGGCACTCCTCTGGCACAGTCTCCGCTATGACTCTTGGCAACACCTTTGTCCCGCACAAGTCATTCCCCAGGATCACTTGGACTCCTGGAACAGGTATGTCGGGGCACACTCCCAACATCACCTCTGCCGACACATATTCCGACCTTAGCTGGACAGTACATACGGGCATGTCACTCTCAGACAATAACCCATATACTTTCATCTTCCCACTGCCAGCTAACCGTCGATCATTCCCAATCAGGCTTCTCGTAATCAAGCTCTGATTAGCTCCGGTATCTCTTAAGATACCAACTTCTACCTCAGGTTGGCTTCCTACACTGATCCAACCTTTGCTCATGAACGGCCTATACCTCTCGTTCACTAAGTTCGCTCTCTGTGGTTTGTCTCGGAACACATTAGTATATTTACTTCCGGGGTCGCACATGGCCAGGGTCACAACTCTCTTGCCCTGCCGACAATCTCGCATCACGTGACCCAATCCGTTACAATTGTAACATCTCATCTGGTAAAAGTCTCTTCTATATGTACCAGAGTAGCTCTGACTCTGCCCACTCACATGAGAGTTCCTCGGGCCAGACGTACTACTCGTACTCTGTGGAGCTTTACTGGACTCTTGATTTCCCGGATAACGATTAGTTTCTCGTTTGGCTCCTCCATCCTCACTTTCAGACGAAGTGCGCGACCTACTCTTCTGAGTTTTAGGGTACTTACTTTTATCTGCCCATTTATCAAAATTTTTCTCACCCCAGACTCTTCTGGGTCTCTCATAATTTCTTCCTCCCCGGACTCCATTGGATCTGCCATTGCTGCGTCTCGCCTCACTTCTCACTCTGTTCTCCCTCAAGCTCTTGTATGCTTCAGTAATCATATCTGCCCTATCTGCGGCATCTTTCACCTCCATTATCCCTGCTTCTTGGATCTTGAACTTTGTTTCGGGATGCATCATCTCCAAGAACTTCTCCATGACCATCAGTTGCTTTAGGTCAGCGTAAGATCCAACTCCAGCAGCCTCAATCCACTTCTGGAATCGTCTTTCCAGATCTCTTGCTGTCTCAGCAAACGTACATGCTCCAACTTTCACCATCTCTCTGAAGCGCTTCCTATAAGCTTCTGGGGTTAACTGAAACGAGCGCAATATGCTGCTCTTTACTGTGGCGTAATCCTGGCACTCTTCCAGTGACAATTGGGTGTATGCCTCCCTGGCTGCACCGGTCAATCTTAACTGGACCAGCTGGGCCCATTCCTCCTGTGGCCACTCCTTGATGCTGGCTACTTTTTCAAAGTGCTCGAAAAAGCTCTCTGCCTCTTCGGGAACAAACAAGGGAATGTCCTTCTCCCTAACCCTAACATCTGGTGGGTGTGATACCTGGGTGGTGCTCTCTGGCAACCCATGTTCAATCCTTTGCTCAGCCAAGGTTCTATTCGCTTCTATCTGCATTTGTTTTGTTCTCTCTTTTTCTTTTTCGACCTGGGCTTTTTCTTTTTCGACCTGGGCTTTTTCTTTTTCTTGTTCCAACTCCAGTTCCCTTACTCTGGTTTTCTCTTTTTCTTTCTCCACCTCTAGTCTTGCTTTCTCTTTTTCTTTCTCCTGTTCCAACTCCAGTTCTCTTACTCTGGTTTTCTCTTTTTCTACTTCCAACCTGGTTTTCTCTTTTTCTACTTCCAGCCTGGTTTTCTCTTTTTCCTTCTCGGCTTCATTTTTCATCTGGAGTTCTAATTTCATCTTTTCCAGCTGGAACTGTCTCTCCTTGTCCTCACGCTGCATCTGGAGCTCTAACTGGAATCTCTCCAAGCTCCTATTCCGGCTACTCCTGCTACTGCGGCTACTCTTGCTGCTCCTACTCGATCCCTGGGATCTCACGTCATCCTGCCCATCATCCTCCTTTCTACTTTCAGCTCCTTCCTGGGCTCCTTGTTCTGCCGCTTCACTTCTGGCTCTCAACTGCCTCAGGATCTCATCCTTCATCCCAGCTACTTTAGATGCTTTCAACCTGATGCCACATTTTTCTGCTATTTGTTTCAATTGATCCCTCGTGCAACCTTCTAAATCCTCAGGCTTGCCTGACTCCACAAACGCTTGCACCTTATCCATCTTTGTCCTGTGAGTCTTCCCAAGAGAGAATATACACCTGCGTTCACACAGTTTATCTATTTCAGCAGGGGTGTACAAATCCACTCTTGGACAGGGTGTGGGTGTGTCAGTTCACTCTCCCGGACAGGCCCCCAATTTATTATAGACTGTGGGTTGGTTGGTGTTGTCGTCGTTGATCCTTCTCTACGGACAACCCAACCCACAACTCGGTAGAGTGCTTATACTAGGAGATCACCCTTGGCGCTTCTGGCTCTTGGAGAGGGGCTCAACGTCACACGTTTAGGGGATGCGGCTCCAACACTTAGCCTCGTTGTCACGTGCACACACCCACTCGAGCCGCTGTGACTCCCCACTCTCTCCTTAGATAAGATATGATCTCCTCAATCCCCTATGACTTACTAGTATTACCTCCTACCCTGTCCACAGCAGTGGTTCTTGGTTCTTTCTCTCTCCTTCTTTACTACCTCCTGGGAAGCCTCACTAGGACAAGGGCAAACACCAGCAAATTGTGACACATTTACTGGACAAAGCACATACACGATACATACACACATATAATAATAATGAATCCTATACTCTATAATATCACAATCAGGTTGCACTCCAACACCATCAGAACTCTATTATCAGCTTATCAAGTGGTATCCTATCTCCTGGTTCGCCACCTGATACTATTAACCTCCTCAAGTTGATCAAGTCTACATACACTGTTGCACCATCAGCAAGATAATATATATATAGAAAATCAGCATTTGAATGCAATCACATATATCAGTATAAATGTTCATTGATACACAACAATGATCCATCAATCACTGTCAGTCCTGGAACGCATACATCCGTAGGTAATCTAGCCTACGACTGTAACTCTAAACTTCAGTATAAAAAACTCCTTGACATAAGAATGCCAACAGTCACTCACCTCTCACTGCGTCTTGCACGCTAATGACAACCAAACACTATCGACTCCCTATAAGTAATCCACCAGAACTTCCCCTTCCACCTCTGGAAGTTCACTACCCTAATATCCTTAGGTTCTTCCGGGCTTCACTACCAGGATCCTCTGCAGCTCCTCCAGGCTGCTATCATGAAGCTTCCTTGAGCAACTACGGTGCTTCACCCTTCTGCTAGGGTCTTCCACAGCTCTCTTGGCTGCTACACCATGAAGTTTCCTCGAGCAACTATGGTGCTTCCCCACCTCTACAGAAGCACGTGACACTCCTCTTCACTGCTGCTTCTCCTCACAGCTCGAGGTCCTCTGCTCCACTACCTTGGAGTCTCATCAGCTACTTCATCTGCTGGCTTCGAAGTTCTCAGCAACTTCTTCCCCAAAAGACAAACCTGCAACCCATCGACACTCCAATAAAATGTTCCCCTTTAACACATAAACAAAAATAACCACACAATATGCTTGCCTCAAACCTCTATCTGTTCTCTACATACAGTGAGAGTGGACTCCCCCGTTTTGGGCGGGTCCATACTCCACCTCGCCTGGCGGCGGTCCTCACTCGCTGGGAGGGTCTTCCTCCATCCGGAGCCAGGCTCCCTCAGTCGTCCGCCAGCGCTCATAGGGGGCGGACTTCGCTCCGTGTTCCTCCCTCTCCACTCTCTTATTTCAGGCTTTCTGCCTTATTAAAACATGTCTAACTTATAAATACACATTGCTACTGTCGCTGGGCACACGACCAACTACAAGTGATCACTATGAACTGGCGTATATCGTGCTTACCACAGATTAATTGGTCGAGGGCGCTTTCCCTCTGACGGCGTCTGGTCAGGGCGCTCCACACAGCCCACGAAAATGCCTCTGAACAGCTTATTAAACTCTCCTCGCCGTCCAAGACTTGACACCACAACGTTCTCAGCTCAATTCCAAAGCTGGCACGTCTGCACACTTCTCTTCTCTTAGAGATATATCACTAGGGGTTCCCTTCTGGCGGGAGCTCAAACAGAGCGCGGCTTCCCCCTGCGATGTCTGGCACTCAAGTGAGGTCAAGGTCCTCCAGAAGCGAGCCTCACGCCTCCAGCAAAATGTCCACATCTCCTAGCCCGTCATTTATCTATTTTCTTCTGCATTGCCCATAATCTCAAACTGTTACACATATCCAACCAACTATTTTACATATGGGTTATCACCTCAAATTTTGCTAGACCTTCTAATCAGGTCAGGCTTGACGAATAACTCTCAAGGAGGGAGACTCGTTTCTCCTGTAGGCTGAGATCATAACACATGATAGACAAGGATGGATTATTTAACACAGGTGGTACATGAACAAGGGGACAGGTGGAAGCTGAGTTCCCAAATGATCCACACAGACATTAGAGAGAACTTTTTCAGGGTCAGAGAAGTTGTTAAACGGAATGCAGTAGGAAGTGAGATGGTGGAGGCTGACTTCATACACAGTTTCATATGTAGATATGATAGAACCCAGTATGCTCAGGAATCTGTACATCAGTTGGTTGGCGGTTGAGAGGCGGGACCTAAGAGCCAAAGCTCAACCCTCGCAAGCACAATTTGGTGAATAAAATTAGGTGAGAACAAGAAGAATGTTTTATTTCTTATTAGGGCAAGTATATACTATGCTGCAAGCCAATAATACTCACAGTTTCGGGCATGACAATATCATCACTGTCGCTCTCGAGGCAAGTAATAAGTGCTCATATAAGTACAGGTGGGATGTCGGACATTTTAATGGTGATCTATTGTTAACAATATTAACACCATCTTCCTCTCTTAAATTTAGGGTGGAAAATAATTTTGCATAATATTTGGAGTCCGTACACTCACAAAAGTAAAAAGAAATGTCCATCTCGAACAGCTTATTTCAATATATTACAGAAACAACTTGAATCGTCATGGATTATGCATAATAACAATTGTGGTATCTGTTGACAGGCAGTACAGCCCTTCACATTGCAGCCGTACTTGGTCATGACAACACTGTGAAGGTCCTCCTCGACGCTGGAGCAGACATCAACGCTTCAGATAATAATAGTAAGAGTCACACTTATGCATCCCAACATTATACAACACTTATGTCACACAGCACACCAAACTTATCATTTGACAAAATGCAATATATATATTTTATAATTATACCATAGGAGATAATGTCTGTCTGTGTGTCTGTTCAAAGCTGGAGGCCAAACGTTTCATATACAAAAAATTGTCATATACGTTTCATATACAAAAGTAATCTGCACCATTATTCACTAATGTTACGAAAATTAACAGAAAATTCCTGATGTGAATAATTTGCCCGTACTAGCATTAAAAAGACAATTCTCCCACACCGTTAAAAATTTCTCAAACAACTTATATACCAGAGTAAGGGTAACTATTCTTGTTTTAGTATTTCACACCACTTAGCTGCTTTTGCTGCCAACCAACCACACATTAGACAATTGTATTTTTTATAAGACAGAGAGAGAGAGACAGAAAAAGAGTGAGACAGACACACTGTGAGAGCGTACATTCAATAACCAGGCGTTGCCTACATAGGAAATGCCAGATGTACGTTGTTCTCTTCGGGAGTCACTACAAACCCACAGGCCTCCACGCTGGGAAGCCAGTTGTGAAATCTGGCTTCCAAATTCCGCAATTGGAATCGCTGATCCAGAAAGTGAGCAGCGTGAGCGTTTTGCTTCCGCTGCGCCAAGGGTTCCGTATGTCAGGTAGAGATGAAGACCAAGACGGTATTCACCTCCACAAGCCAATACAGAGCCATCATCACCTGGGTCGTTCTCTCTACAACTTGCATGCAAGCAAATATTGTTGTTGCAGTAGGTCTCCTGACCCATCACCTGACAGGTGTATAGAGTCATAAGGCCTCGACCCACTGATGCAGTAGGTCTCCTGACCCACCACCTGACAGGTGTATAGAGTCATAAGGCCTCGACCCACTGTTGCAGTAGGTCTCCTGACCCACCACCTGACAGGTGTAAAGAGTCATAAGGCCTCGACCCACTGTTGCAGTAGGTCTCCTGACCCACCACCTGACAGGTGTATAGAGTCATAAGGCCTCGACCCACTGTTGCAGTAGGTCTCCTGACCCACCACCTGACAGGTGTATAGAGTCATAAGGCCTCGACCCACTGTTGCAGTAGGTCTCCTGACCCACCTCCTGACAGGTGTATAGAGTCATAAGGCTTCGACCCACTGTTGCAGTAGGTCTCCTGACCCACCACCTGACAGGTGTATAGAGTCATAAGGCCTCGACCCACTGTTGCAGTAGGTCTCCTGACCCACCACCTGACAGGTGTATAGAGTCATAAGGCCTCGACCCACTGTTGCAGTAGGTCTCCTGACCCACCACCTGACAGGTGTAAAGAGTCATAAGGCCTCGACCCACTGTTGCAGTAGGTCTCCTGACCCACCACCTGACAGGTGTAAAGAGTCATAAGGCCTCGACCCACTGTTGCAGTAGGTCTCCTGACCCACCACCTGACAGGTGTATAGAGTCATAAGGCCTCGACCCACTGTTGCAGTAGGTCTCCTGACCCACCACCTGACAGGTGTAAAGAGTCATAAGGCCTCGACCCACTGTTGCAGTAGGTCTCCTGACCCACCACCTGACAGGTGTATAGAGTCATAAGGCCTCGACCCACTGTTGCAGTAGGTCTCCTGACCCACCACCTGACAGGTGTATAGAGTCATAAGGCGTCGACCCACTGTTGCAGTAGGTCTCCTGACCCACCACCTGACAGGTGTATAGAGTCATAAGGCCTCGACCCACTGTTGCAGTAGGTCTCCTGACCCACCACCTGACAGGTGTATAGAGTCATAAGGCCTCGACCCACTGTTGCAGTAGGTCTCCTGACCCACCACCTGACAGGTGTATAGAGTCATAAGGCCTCGACCCACTGTTGCAGTAGGTCTCCTGACCCACCACCTGACAGGTGTATAGAGTCATAAGGCCTCGACCCACTGTTGCAGTAGGTCTCCTGACCCACCACCTGACAGGTGTATAGAGTCATAAGGCCTCGACCCACTGTTGCAGTAGGTCTCCTGACCCACCACCTGACAGGTGTAAAGAGTCATAAGGCCTCGACCCACTGTTGCAGTAGGTCTCCTGACCCACCACCTGACAGGTGTAAAGAGTCAAAAGGCCTCGACCCACTGTTGCAGTAGGTCTCCTGACCCACCACCTGACAGGTGTATAGAGTCATAAGGCCTCGACCCACTGTTGCAGTAGGTCTCCTGACCCACCACCTGACAGGTGTATAGAGTCATAAGGCCTCGACCCACTGTTGCAGTAGGTCTCCTGACGCACCACCTGACAGGTGTAAAGAGTCATAAGGCCTCGACCCACTGTTGCAGTAGGTCTCCTGACCCACCACCTGACAGGTGTATAGAGTCATAAGGCCTCGACCCACTGTTGCAGTAGGTCTCCTGACCCACCACCTGACAGGTGTAAAGAGTCATAAGGCCTCGACCAACTGTTGCAGTAGGTCTCCTGACCCACCACCTGACAGGTGTATAGAGTCATAAGGCCTCGACCCACTGTTGCAGTAGGTCTCCTGACCCACCACCTGACAGGTGTAAAGAGTCATAAGGCCTCGACCCACTGTTGCAGTAGGTCTCCTGACGCACCACCTGACAGGTGTAAAGAGTCATAAGGCCTCGACCCACTGTTGCAGTAGGTCTCCTGACCCACCACCTGACAGGTGTATAGAGTCATAAGGCCTCGACCCACTGTTGCAGTAGGTTTCCTGACCCACCACCTGACAGGTGTATAGAGTCATAAGGCCTCGACCCACCGGACAGGTCATCAGCAACAGTTTACTAACCTGAAACACTTCGTGCACATTCTTGGCAAATATCAAAATACTTCACTACCACAATACATCAACATATATAAATGCATACATAACAGTGTCATTAGGACACACAACAATACCAACAATTGCTTTAACAATCAATGTGTTAAAGTGCCAGATTTTCGAAAAGCTGATTTTAATAGCCTAAGAAATTTTTTGGGTCAAATTGATTGGAAAGTCTTGGGTATGGGGTGTGGGCCGGTCTTGGAGCGAGACATGAACCCAGCGATAGGTGACTTAAATGGGGATTTCGATGTGGATTCAATATATAACTTATTTAAGAATATTCTAAACAAAGCACAGGAACGTAGTATACCATACAAATTGAATAGATCGAATACTAATGACCCAAAGTGGATAACAAAGAATTTGAAGAACCTTATAGGTAAAAAGAGAGCTTGGTACAAAAGGATTAAAAATGGGGAGGTCACTTTAGAACAGGAATTCGTACAACTGGTTAGAAATGTTAAAAAAGAGATAAGGAAAGCAAAAAGAAACTATGAAGTTCGCATAGCAGGGCAAGCAAAGACAAATCCTAAAGGGTTTTTTCAGTTATATCGTACTAAGACTAGGGAAAGGACAGGTCCATTAAAAACTGAGACAGGTCAAATAACAGATAGTGATGAAGAGATGAGTAGTATTTTTAATAAATATTTTGTATCTGTATTTACTAAAGAGGAACTTAACAATATGCCTTCAGCCGAACAAGTCTATGTGGGTGGGGACGAGGACAGGTTGACGAGTTTAGCAGTTACCAGGGAGGATGTTCTTAAACAAATAGTAAAACTCAAACCAAACAAATCCCCAGGGCCGGATGAAGTGTTTGCCAGGGTGCTTAAAGAATGCAAAGAGGAGCTTTGTGACCCACTGTCAACCATATTTAATAAATCAATAGAGTCAGGCAGAGTGCCAGAGTTTTGGAAAGTTGCTAATGTGATACCAGTTTTTAAGAAAGGAGATAGATCACTTGCGTCTAACTATCGACCAATTAGCCTAACGTCTATTGTGGGAAAGTTACTCGAATCTATAATAGCAAATAAAATTCGTCTTCATCTTGAAAAACATAAATTAATAATTGAGTCGCAACATGGTTTTATAAATGGCCGTTCATGTTTAACAAATTTGTTATCTTTTTATTCTAGCATTGTTGAGGCAGTTGATAGTGGTAAGGATTGCGATGTTGTATACCTTGACTTTAGCAAAGCTTTTGATACAGTGCCACATGAAAGACTGATTAAAAAGATAGAGTCTCATGGTATTGGGGGTGCTATATTAAGCTGGATTAGGGCATGGCTATACCAAAGGAAACAGAGAGTTAGTATAAATGGAATCAAGTCAGAGTGGGAAAATGTTGTAAGTGGAGTGCCTCAAGGCTCTGTCCTGGGACCTCTGTTGTTTATAATATATATAAATGATTTAGATTCAGGTTTGAGTAGCAACATTTGCAAATTTGCCGATGATACGAAAATCGGTAGGGAAATTAATTCGGAGGAGGACTCACTATCACTTCAAGTTGATCTAGATAGGGTTTTGAAATGGTCAAAGGATTGGCAGATGCAGTTTAATGCTGATAAATGTAAAGTTCTGAGGTTAGGTAATGATGATAGAGTTACAAGATACGAGCTAGATGGTGTTGTGATTGCGAAGTCGGATTGCGAAAGGGATCTGGGAGTTATGATTAGTAAGAATTTAAAACAAAAGGATCAATGCATAAATGTTCGTAATAAGGCAAATCGGACACTTGGATTTATTAATCGCAGCGTTAGTAACAAGACACCTGGTGTGGTTCTCAAGCTATATCTTGCTCTAGTTAGGCCCCATTTAGATTATGCAGTTCAGTTTTGGTCGCCATATTATAGAATGGATATAAATTCACTTGAACGTGTCCAGCGTAGGATGACTAAGTTAATTCCCCAAATTAGAAATCTTTCATATGAAGAAAGATTAACAAAGCTTAAGTTGCATTCACTGGAAAGGCGAAGAGTTAGGGGTGACATGATAGAGGTTTACAAGTGGATGAATGGACATAACCGGGGGGATATTAATAGGGTATTAAAAGTATCAACACAGGACAGAACACGAAACAATGGGTATAAATTGGATAAGTTTAGATTTAGGAAAGACTTGGGTAAATACTGGTTCAGTAACAGGGTTGTTGATTTGTGGAACCAATTGCCGCGTAACATTGTGGAGGTGGGGTCCCTCGATTGTTTCAAGCACGGGTTGGACAAGTATATGAGTGGGATTGGGTGGTTATAGAATAAGAGCTGCCTCGTATGGGCCAATAGGCCTTCTGCAGTTACCTTTGTTCTTATGTTCTTATGTTCTTATGTCACCAAGACATTCAATCACCTACGTAACACATGTAACTTGAACATCAACCAAAACATATACAATTAACATTTAATTTTTAAATTAATTACCATTAATTAATTAACCACAATTATATTAATTACGGTCACTTAGATGGTCAACAAATCAACAGTTACATCAACGTCACTTTCACCCAGACAAGTGTCCAATCAAAGACAATTACGTTTATCACTGTCACCTCGCCAATTAACAATCACTTAATCACATTAATATATTGTTTATCAATTAGACGAAACAATCAATTAACAGCTTAATACACTGTCAACCGACAGCTATCAAATAAAATAATGACTTTACTAATTACAATAATAATTTTACTAATTACAATAATAATTTTACTAATTACATTAATGAATCACTACCAAGGATATCACTGGGACAATCCAACACCACACAATAATTACAAACACAATTTAAGAACATAACAACATAAAAACAAAGGCAACTGCAGAAGGCCTATTGGCCAATACGAGGCAGCTCCTATATATAACCACCCAATCCCACTCATATACATGTCTAACCCACGCTTGAAACAATGGAGGCACCCAACCTCCACCACATTACGGAGTAATTGGTTCCACAAATCAGCAACTCTGTTACCGAACCAGTATTTACCCAAGTCTTTCCTAAATCTAAACTTATCCAATTTATACCCATTTTTTCGTGTTCTGTCTTGTGTTAATACTTTTAATACCCTATTTATATCCCCTTTGTTATGTCCATTCATCCACGTGTAAACCTCTATCATGTCACCCATAACTCTTCGCCTTTCCAGTGAATGCAAATTAAGCTTTGTTAATCTTTCTTCATATGAAAGATTAGATTTCTAATTTGGGGAATTAACTTAGTCATCCTACGCTGGACACGTTCAAGTGAATTTATATCCATTCTATAGTATGGCGACCAAAACTGAAATGCATAATCTAAATGGGGCCTAACCAGAGCAAGATATAACTGAAGAACAACATCAGGTGTCTTGTTACTATTATATGTCTTCGATTAATAAATCCCAGTGTCCTACTTGCCTTATTACGAACACTCAGGCATTGATCCTTTTGTTTTAAATTCTTACTAATCATAACTCCCAGGTCCGTTTCGCAATCCGACTTCACAATCTCAACACCAACAAGCTCGTATCTTGTAACTCTATCATCATTACCTAGCCTCAGAACTTTACATTTATCAGCATTAAACTGCATCTACCAATCTTTTGACCATTTCAAAAATCCTATTTAGATCAACTTGAAGTGATAGTGAGTCTTCTTCCGTGTTAATTTCCCTACCGATTTTTGTATCATCTGCAAATTTGCAGATGTTGCTACTCAAACCTGAATCTAAATCATTTATATATATTATAAACAACAGAAGTCCCAGGACAGAGCCCTGAGGTACTCCACTAACAACATTATCCCTCTCTGACTTAACCCCATTTGTACTAACTCTCTGTTTCCTTTGGAATAGCCATGCCCTAATCCAACTTAATATACCATCCCCAATACCATGAGTCTCTATTTTTTTAATCAGTCTTTCATGTGGCACTGTATCAAAAGCTTTGCTAAAGTCAAGGTACACAACATACAATCCTTACCACTATCAACTGCCTCAACTATGCTGGAATAAAAGATAGCAAATTTGTTAAACATGAATGGCCATTAGTAAAACCATGTGGCGACTCATTTATTAATTTATGTTTTTCAAGATGACGACAAATTGTATTTGCAATTATCGATTCAAGTAACTTTCCCACAATAAACGTTAGGCTAATTGACTGATAGTTTGACGCAAGTGATCTATCTCCTTTCTTAAAAATTGGTACCATATTATACCTTCCATGACTCTGGCACTCTACCTAACTATTGATTTATTAAATATGGTAGACAGTGGCTCGGAAATCTCCTCTTTGCATTCTTTAAGCACCCTGGCAAACACTTCATCCGGCCCTGGGGATTTGTTTGGTTTGAGTTTTACTATTTGTTAAATTACATCCTCCCTGGTAACTGCTAAACTAGTCAACCTGTTCTCGTCCCCACCCACATATACTTGTTCGGCTGAAGGCATATTGTTAAGCTCCTCTTTAGTAAATACAGATGTAAAATATTTATTAAAAATACTACTCATCTCCTCGTTATTATCCGTTATTTGACCTGTCTCAGTTTTTAATGGACCTATTCTTTCCCTAGTCTTAGTTCGATATAACTGATAAAACCCTTTATTATTTGTCTCGCTTGCCCTGCTATGCGAACTTCGTAGTTTCTTTTTGCTTTCCTTATCTCTTTTTTAACATTTCTAACCAGTTGAACGAATTCCCTTTCTAAACTAACTTCCCCATTCTTAATCCTTTTGTACCACGCTCTCTTTTTACCTATAAGGTTCTTCAGATCCTTTGTTATCCACTTTGGATCATTAGTATTCGATCTATTCAATTTATATGGTATACTACGTTCCTGGGCTTTGCTTAGAATATTTTTAAATAGGTTATATTTTGAATCCACATCGAAATCCCCATTTCCGTCACCTGTCACTGGGTTCACATCTCGCCCACACCCCATCCCCAAGACATTCCAGTCTATTTGACCCAAAAAAATTCTTAGGCTATTGAAATCAGCTTTTCGAAAATCAGGCACTTTAACAGAATTATCTCCTACAGATCTATTGCATTCTATGATAAATCTGATTTCTTTATGATCACTATTCCCTAGCTCACTCCCTATTTCCATGTCCTTAATTTGTGTTTCCCTGTTAGTTAACACTAAATCTAAAATATTATTTTAAAATTTTATATAAAAAATTATTATATTATATATAATATAAATATTATTTAGACTTGATATCAATATTAGTGTGCCACACAGACAACCACTATTTACTTTTGTGCCACTGAGACAACCGTAGTAGTGTATCTCTTCCCAATACCTGTACCAGATGTTAGCATCCTAAATCATTCACACACACACACACACAATACGTCACCTGTCAATCACTGTTATGGTATCAACACCATTGCTGGAGTGAGGAGTGACGATATCAGCGCCATCTATGGACCTGTACTCCAACTCCAAGGCATCAAGTGAAACGAAGACTACGTCATCTGTTGTCGGAGGTGTGACGTCTGTGAAAGACTCCTGTTTCATATCTCAGTTAGGAGGTGAGATCGTTGGTGATGATCTTTGGTGAGTGACGTTACGATATCAACCCCATCTAAATTGCATCCAATAACATTTCACCGTTCCCAAGTGAAAGGTTTCCATCTTATGTTCTCCTTGTCTTCCGTCTTGCTATTGACTTTTATGTTCACAGATGTGACGTAGAAGGTTATTGCACTCTGGAAATCAGTTTACCTTGGGCAGTCCAGAACTCTTGACGTTTCCTGTGAGGACAAGTGGCCGCCATCGGTATTAAGCACGCAGTTGGCTCTTGTAATTAGGCAATGTTTGTGTGGACCGACGTACCCGGAATTTGGCCAAGAGGAGTTACCAGTCGACAGTAGTGGGCGTCTGCTGAGAAGTGCTGCTAGTGTGTTGCTAGAGACTTCTGTCAGAGTGTTAAAGACCCTGGAAGTGATTATTTGTGACCTCTTTCAATGTGTTGCTGAAGCTCTCTGCCAGTGTTTCTGGAGATCAAATGTGGGGTATTGGGACATTGTGACGATACGGTGTGTGGACTGGCTCATGCTGAGGAAGGTGAACTCGACGGTGAATAACACTGAGCGTGGACGACGTATACGTGAAGATAGTAGACTCACCGGGTTTTGAGGAACACTGCAGATATATTGAGTGTCCTGGGTGAACGCAACACTGTGTACATAGGTGTAGTTATACTTCCATAGATGATATATTGGTGAAGGTGTAATTGCATCTTGTTTACTCCCCTTTATTCCTTGCACTATTACTTGCTACCGCCAATTCTTGAGAACTTACCATTGACTTGCAGGTGGGATCATAGAAGAAGAGGCTCTAAGGCACATTACGCAGAACCCGGTTACTGGCTCACGCGGACAATTACAATCACTAATGACAGGCCAAGGAAGGTTAAGAGCTGTCAAGCAGACAGATTAACACATTCCACGATCCCTTTGGACACTCCCCCAGAAAACTTGTTGTGAGATACTATGATAATCCAAGATCGGGTAATTACTAATTACCAAATTAATGAGTTCACACTTTTTTAACAATACCCGGAAATTGTACTTGCATACAGATTCACACCCTGACACGCTCATGCACACAGCAGCTGCTGTAGATGATGGTCAGCGTGGCAGATAGGCTGTACATGTGAGCGAGGAGACCCAGTACTATACCCATATTAATGGATAGCGTCCACCTCCAGCTATCAGATGATCGATGTTAAATCTAGGAGTTAGGATTTGCAATACACAGAGCTGATCCTATCACACAGACAAGACCCTAAGAGCACCAGCACAATTTGCAACAATCACTGTTTAATGAGGTTTAATTTAAACCCCACACTTTTCAACGACGGATAATATCTTCAGCCATGTGCGATTTATATTTCTCCCATAACTCTGTTGGGGATGAAGGAGAGTCGGTGGTCAGTATGATTGCAAACAATGCACGAATTTGATTTGGATGTGTCTTGTTGGAAGCGTCATTAATGCCTACATTCCAGTGTCGGTCGTTCTCCAATAAATTCCGAGCTTGACTTGCGCTACCGAAAGTGGCATGTATCTTAATGGCTGGAAAGATGTTGGACCGGGCACATTTACCAACAGCATACGAAGAAAGAAGCATTTTTCTTGATTGGGATGCACGGTGTACAGTCTGCCTATCGTAGTTTATTTGAATATGCCAGGATGTCCGTCGACTCGTTGTCCTCGTTTGCGTCGATCAAATGATTTTCTACTGGCATTCCATGTGTAATACGTAGGCACTTCCGAGTACAGCAGTGTTTTCGCAAACGTGTCATTTTGATATAACGTGAAGAAAACGGTTAACGTTGTAGCCGGTGGATTCATAGCTGTTTGTTGCACATTTGCAGCTGTGAAATAAACGTGTTGTCCATTTTCTTGTTAAAAAAACAAACAAAAAATACTAACGAAATATTTCAATTCAAACGCAGATCAATCGTTCACCCCTCAATTTCACTACCAATTGCACTGAAAAATAAGAACAGTTAAAAAACGAAATAAAAACAATGAAAAAGAAACAAATAAGCTATACCCACGAAATGAATGGTATGGTAGACAACACAGCTCAATTCCAACGCAACGTCACACACAATAATTAAATCTAAATGAAAATAAATAAAAATTTATGAAAATTCAATTTATCAATGCAATCGGAAACATTGAAATGGAAACATAACATATTTTGTATATCGTGTCTTGCTCTTATGTGCAACAGATGGCGCTGTTTAAAAAAAAACGCACATTTTTACCTGTCACAGGTTTGGCATCTAAATAGTAGGTATATAAAAACACACAAGTATTCGAATCGAACGTTGTGTTCATCAAAGCAATCAGTGAAGAACTTATGAATATTACAGCATGTGTTGATCTGCCGTCTTTCAGATGGCACTGTTTTTCAAAAACAGCATGTTTTTTTCTGTTATAGGTGAGGCATGTATATAGTAGGTATATGAAAACACTTGCCTTTTCGAATGCAATTCTGTGTCAAAATTTCACAGCAATCGGTAAAGAGGTTTCGAAGATTTCCCTAACATGAAAAACGCCCGAAAAACAAATCTTTAAAAAAATATATGTTTTTTCCCGTCACCGACCTGACATCTATATAGTATGTAAATAAAAACCCGCTCTGATGCAATGGGAACGTTCTGTCAAAATTTTAAGGCAATCGGTGAATAATTTTCGAAGATTAGCGATTTTGAACAAACGAACATTTCCATTTTTATTTATATAGACTAGCTGTACCTGGCCACGCGTTGCTGTGGCTCAGCAACGCATGTGCATTGCTGAGCCACAGCAACCCTCCCCTGTCTCCCAGTCCTTCCCAACATTCCCCCCTCCCTGGTCCCCTCGTCCTCCCAACTATTCCTCACTCCCTCGTCCCTTTTTCCTCCCGTTCATCCTCCACTCCAGCATCCCCCTCGTCCTCCCCACAATCTCCTACTACCCCGTCCCCTCGTCCTCCCAACTATTCCTCACTCCCTCGTCCCTTTTTCCTCCCGTTCATCCTCCACTCCAGCATCCCCCTCGTCCTCCCCACAATCTCCTACTACCCCGTCCCCTCATCCTCCCTACCATTCGCCACCACTCCCCCGTCCCCTCGTTCTCCCAATCATTCCTCACTCCCCCGTTCCTTTTTCCTCCCCTTCATCCCCCACTCCACCATCCCCTCGACTTCCTAACCATTCTCTACTCCACCATCCCCTCGTCCTCCACACAATCTCTTACTTCCCCGTCCCCTAGTCCTCTCTACTATTCCCCCCTCCCCGTCCCTTCGTTCTCCCCACCATTCCCCTCCTCCCCTGTCCCCTTGTCCTCCCCACTATCCTGTCCCCTTGTCATCACAACCATTCTCCATTCCTCTCGTCCCCACCATCCCCAACTCCCCTGTCCCCTCGTCTTCCCCCAGCATTACCGCCTCCCCGGTCCTTTCGTCCTCCCCACCATTCCCCATTTCCTCGTCTGATGATCAAATGATCTGATGTTCCCATCAGAAAATTGGGAACATCAAATGATCTGGGACTAGATTCACAAAGAAGTTAGGCAAACACTTACGAACCTGTACATCTCTTCTCAATCTTTGGCAGCTTTGTTTAGAATTATTAAACAGTTAATGATGTTCGAAGTACCAGGAGGCTGTTTATAGCAATAACAACAGTTGATTGACAAGTTTTCATGCTTGTAAACTGTTAATAAATGCAACTAAAGCCATCAATGTACACTCTCGTAAGTACTTGCATAACTGTTTCGTGAATCTGGCCCCAGATGTCCCCATCACTGAAATATAAGAAAAAAAGTTCAAAAACGAAATGAAAAATAATGAAAAAATAGAAAAACAAACTATACTCAAGAAATGAACGGTATGGTTAACAAGAAAACTCAATTCCTACACAATGTTACACAAAATAATTAAATCAAAATTAAAATAAATCGAAATTTATAAAAATTTCATTTATAAATGAAATCAGAAACATTGAAATGGAATCATAACATATTTAGCATAGCATGGTTGATCTTATGTGTAACATATGGCGCTGTTTATCAAAAACGCATGTTTTTACCTGTCACTGGGGTGGCATTTATATTGTAGGTATATGAAAAGACGCGCCTATTCAAATGCAACATTGTGTCACAATTTCAAAGCAATCAGTGAAGAAATTTCGGAGATTACAGCGTATGTTGCTCTTACGACCAACAGATGGCGCTGTTTTTCAAAATAAGCATTTTTTTCTTGTCATAGGTGAGTCAGGTATATAGTAGCTATATAAAAAGACGCGCCTATTCGAATGCAACGTTGTGTCAAAATTTCAACGCAACCGGTAAAGAGGTTTCGAAGATTTCCCTCGAATGAAAAACACAGTTTTCAGAAAAAGCAGGATTTTTACCGTCACAGACGTGACGTCTATATAGTATGTATATAAAAACCTGTTCGGATGCGAATGGAACGTTGTGGGAAAATTTCAAAGCAATTGGTGAAGAAATTCCGGAGATTAGCGATTATGAACAAACGAACATTTCCATTTTTATTCATATAGATTATACGATGTTAAGTTGTCTTACATGACAACAAATAAGTTCTTGCTGTACAAATAATTTAAATGAATCTGCGTTCATATTGGCGAAAATATAAAGAGTACAAATTCGTAATCAGGTATTCACTGAGTGAGGACGTGTCGCCTGCTGCTCCGGTGGTTTGAGTCGGTTCTCACTACGTGAAGAGAGCCATGGGGAAGGCTCAGCGCAAGAGGGAATGGAAGCAGCTTTCGGACGAGGAAGGACGGGGGACCGATGTGCAGCAGGCCCCAAAGAAAACTGCTCTCGAGGCTTTACCACTTGCTTCTACCAGCAAGTCAGCGGACATAATGGACCTAGAGAGGACAGCGTCAGTCACACACCAGCCAGTGTCAGTCAATGCTTCTCTGTCCGCAACGCTGCCGCGGGACGGCAGTATGAGTCAGGAGAGGACACCACCGGTTTCACGCCAGCCAGTGTCGGCCATTGTTCCTCTCTCCACAGCCCAGCCGCAGGACAGCAGTATGGGACCACCACCAGTCTCACACCAGACATCGCCAGCCTCTGCACTTCTTCCAAAATTCAAGATCATGCAGACCGACCACTTTCCTACAGCATATGGAGTAGTAACGGCGATGGAAAAAGAACAGCCAGAGCTCAAACTTTCCATTACAGTCAACCTGAAGGGAGAAATAATACTGACACCTCAAGACCAACAGACTGCACATTACTTAGAGAAGGTAAGAGTCCTGCAGGGGAAACCTGTGTGCTTGGTAAAGCTGGACCCTTCAGAACGACGCACACGAGTCGTGCTTTTGGGATACCCACTCGACTTTCCCCTGGATCCAGTGCTAGAACACAAGCAAGTCCTGAGTGCGGAACGTTGCCACACAAAAGTAGACAAGGCAGCGACGCGTCAGGTTCTGGTGACCGTCATGGGACATGTGCCAGAAACTTTCGGTCTTGGAAATTGGGGGGACATACCGACAGAGGCCATACGTCCCGGAACCCCTACGCTGCTTCAGGTGTCAGAAATACGGCCACCATCAGTCACGCTGCACAGGACAGGAGAGGTGCGGAGTGTGCAGCCTGAGACATCCCACCAAAGACTGTATTGCCAAGCACAAGGCAAACCAGACCACTACAGCCAAATGTCCAAATTGTGGAGGCAAACATCATGCCTGGAGCACAACCTGCTCTGCACGGAAACAAAAAGTGCAGACAGCTCAGGCCAGGGTCAACACACTGACCAGCAGTACATCCACCAACACCAACGTCTGGAACACTCGTGCACAGCCACAACAGCCACCCGCTCTCACAGAGCAAAATTTCCCGAATCTGTCAATTCCGCATCAGGCATTACACGAAAGTGTTGCAGAAGTCCAGCAAATGCAAAAGAGCAGAAAACACTTACTTTCGGAATCAACACACCAGCTATACAGTTTTACCGAGGTCCAGCTGAAAACCATCGTGAAGATCATGGCAGAGACCATTATCAATTGCCTACAGATGACGCAGAACGCCTCACAGCAACAGACTCAAGACATCACTTGTGTGATAATGGACAAGATCGTGCAGCAGACCACAGTTACACGAGAAATAGACAGTCTCCGACAGGATGGAGCACAAGAGGACAAACAACGCAACATGGACATACTGACTACCAACAACAGTCGGATAGTCAAGACTCCGGAACATCAACATTCACAAACGCAACTGCAAGAAGCAGTGACCACCCACGATCGACAGAATCTTCCAACACAGGGGACAGACAACAACAGCCAATGCAGTCTGATATGCAGCAACGCCAACAAAGACGTATTGAACAGCAGAGATGCACAGGTTCCGCCAACACAAGAAACGGCCACGAGCAATCAATGCAGTCCGACTTGCAGCAATACCAACAACAAAGTGATGGACCACAGTTCTGCACAGATTCCAACAATGCCGGGGTTGACCACGGACAATCAATGCAGTCCGACCTGCAGCACTTCCAACAACATAGCGATGGACCACAGTTATGCACAGATTCCAACAACGTCGGGGATGACCACGAACTATCAATGCAGTCCGATTTGCAGCGACACGACTTGCGAGGCGGAGAATATAGAGGTCGATTCCGAGGAGGAGTTCTAGTAGAACAAGCAACACCAACCGAACCCGTCGTCTGGCCATTACGAATTCTGCAGTGGAACATACAAGGTCTTGGAAATAAAAAACACACACTTCAGGAGGCTGCAATCAGCACGAAAGCAGATATAATCGTTTTGGAAGAAACTCTTTTCCCAGCCACGAAATCCTTCAGATTAGCTGGATTTCAGCACTATGTTCTACCGTATGAGCAGGGGAGACTAAGAGGATTAATGACCCTAGTCAGAAACACCATACCCAGCAAGAAAATAGACTCAGTTTCATGTGGGGATGGAGTAGAGGTATTAGCAGTTACAGTGAATATGGCTAATTTTGAGCTCCTCATATACAACGTCTACAAGCCCCCTAGACGTAAGCTAGAAGCAGAGGCAGTGCTTGCCTTGGCCACGCAGGAAAATTTAATTATTGCTGGAGATTTTAATGCTCATCATTCAGAGTTAGGTGCAACTGGGCCAGCCAATGCAGATGGGCGCCATTTTGCTGCGGCTCTGCGAGAAGTACCTGAAATTACACTTCTCAACACTGGGGAACCCACTCACATTCTAGGAGGTTCTCTTGATCTTACATTCATCTCAACAGCACTCCAGCAACAGGCGAAGTGGGAAATAGACCCGGTGATCACCAGTGACCACTATGCTACTGTCACGACACTAAACCTGGCACGACCTCCTACACCTCCTGCGCAGCCTCGGTGGAATTTAGGAAAGGCCAATTGGAATGTATACCAGGAAGAACTTGAAAAATGGTATGCAACGTACACGCCACCTGAGGATTTGAACATACACGAGACCAATCTGCGGGAAGCCGTTGCAGCTGCTGCGAACACAGCTATTCCAATCATTATCACGGGTAACACGAAACGAAAGAACTATTGGTTCTATAGTAATGACGTTAAAGAACAGAACCGCAGAGTCAACATCTTCAGAAAACATCTAAAGAGAAACCCCACACCAGAAGGAAGAACTCTGCTACGAGCGGTGATATCTGAAGCAAGGCGAGTTTCTAGAGAAGTAAAGGAGGCACGATGGTTTGAGTGGTGTCAAACTCTAAATGAAACATAGTAGTCTTGGCAAGATATGGGGTCAGATTAAAACTATATCAGGTCGACCAGCCCGGCCACAGGCATGTATTCAACCATTGCAGGAGGCTGAGAGACTTGCTCTCCAATTTGCAGAAAGAACAGCTTCATATCAGCTTCCTGCAATGGTCCGAAGGCAGCAAGAACACTTAAAACAAGAGAGGATGACAGTCATTCATGAGGGCATAGCTATAAATGACGAATGTGACTGTCCCTTCACCGAACAGGAACTAAGCAGAGCCAAAAAAGGTGGTAAGGACACTGCACCAGGTGCTGATAACATTACATACTCAATGATCGCACAAGCAGGTCCTGCTGGAGACCGCGGGATCTTGGACGTCATCAATGCGTCTTGGCAGCAAGGCAAACTACCGCCCTCTTGGAAGAAAGCAGACATCATACCGATTCCTAAGCCGAATGAACCTGGCAATTACAGACCCATTTCATTAACATCATGCGTTAGTAAAACTGCAGAACGGATGGTCTTAAATAGGCTACTGTGGAAGACTGGGGACCTTCATAAACACATATTTGGCTTCACTAGAGGAGTAGGTACTGCAAACTGCATACCAACATTACTAGGAACAGTTAACTCGGGTCCAGCTATAGTGGTCTTCCTTGATCTGGAAAAAGCGTTTGAACTTGCAAGCCCGCCAGCAATACTACACACCTTAGTTAAAAAAGGTGTGAGGGGGAAAATGCTAGCATGGATTCAAGATTACCTAAGTCACAGGTATGCCAGAGTAAAGTTGCAAGGACAAGTGTCGGACTACCACTTGCACGAGAATGGGACTCCACAAGGAGGAGTCCTCAGTCCTAGTCTTTTTAACATCCTTATGGAAAACCTTGTTACCATGTCCTTTACAGAAGGGGTTACATTGCTAAGCTATGCTGATGATCTAGCATTAGTCGTTACGGGTCCTTCACTTCTAAATAAAGCTCAAGGTGCTTTAGATCAAGTGACATCTGAATGCAGTGTTTTAGGGCTAAAAATATCTGCACAGAAGTCTCAGGCGATGAGACTAGGTGGCAAGGCTCCAGACAGGCACCTACGCATTCAGGACATTAACCTTCAGTGGGTTACACAATATCGATATCTCGGAGTGTGGATTGATTTTAAAATGTCATTCAATAAGCAAATTCAATATCTAAAGGAGAAAGCAAAGTCACGAATAAATATAATGAGAGCAATCACAGGGCCCCGTCTAGGAGCGGGACACAGAGTGTTGAGAATGTTTTACATACACGCCGTTCGTTCCCTGGTTGATTATGCAGCGCCTGCCTTACTCACTCTTTCTCCTGGTCAGTGGGCAAACGTTGAGGTTCTTCAAAATGATGCATTGCGAGTCATAACAGGTGCTCCCAGATGGACTAAAATCCTGAACCTAAGACTAGAGACGAAGCTAACGTCGATTGAAATATGGGTAAAGGGGATTGCTGCGTGCATGCTGACCAAGATATTGACTAGACCTCGAATCAGTTCACTTAAAGACATGATCACTGGAGCACTAACTCTGGACAGAAGAGCCTCCAATGGCAACAGGTGGTGGACCCATTGTGCGATAAACGCCATCGATACATTCGATATGGCAAACACAGTCACTGAGAGGGGTGTCGACGACATACATGCAGACTTTGTTATTCAGGCCCCTTGGGAGGCTCTGCCAGCAGACTTTCAGATTATGGCTCTTGACGGAAAGAAGAACCAGACACATCCTCATCTGCTCCGTCACTTTGCACAGATGCATATAGAAGCAAACATGGCATCCGACAGCTTCACTTACTTCACGGATGGGTCAGTAGACCAGCAGGGACAAGAAACCGGAGCTGCAGTTAAAGCAGGAAACTCTGTATATAGTTGGAGACTCTCAAATGGGTGTTCGACTTTACAGACTGAGATGCTAGCCATTCAAAAGGCTTTGGAACATGCTCTTGCTGAACACCGACAGCATGTTATCATCCATACAGATTCGAGAACCGCCATTGAAACCTTGCAACAAGGACACATATGTGATAACATCCATCTGATCACCAATGTCTTATCATTCATGCACACACTCCAACGCCAAGGCCGACGGGTACTTATCAACTGGGTGCCAAGTCATGTGGGACTATTAGGTAATGACATTGCAGACGAAGCTGCAAAACTTGCTACTAAGAGGAGGAATGTAGACATTTACATACCACAGAGTCTCTCCCAGATGAAGAAAGTGATTCGAAACAGAGCAATGCGAAAGATGTACAGTGACCACAACACAGCAGTTGCAACATCAGGATCTGCGGGTTGGTACAAGGATTCAACCAACTACGAACCACTTAGTTTGATGAAAGGGGGCAGTAGAACAACAGAAGTGCACTTACATCGCATCAGGCTTGGATACCCATGTGCATGGGAAATAGGCTTACGGGTTCCGGAAGGTGAGAGGAAATGTCAACACTGTGGAGAACTGCCCGTCAGACCACTGGAACATTATCTAACACAGTGCACAGTTACAAACCCGTTAAGATTTCACCTTCGATTCAACAGAGCAGAGGAAGTTGTTAAACACATATGGCAAAATCTTACTGAAGCGACCCTACGAGTCATACATACTCATCCTCCGGCCAAGTAAAACAGAAACAAGCATCACTTAGTGGGCCAGCCAGAGGCTTAGGGCCCGCGCAGGATTATCCCTGCTAAAAAGAAAAAAAAAAAAAAAAAAAAAAAGGTATTCACTGGAATAGCAGGATTTAGCTGTATAAAATATTTCCAGCAAATAATAATATATGGATTAATCGACTATAAATCTATGATCAGGTAATAATTCTTATTAAAGAATGCTCAAGTAAAGTGAATTTAATGCAATTCACGTAAAGGTAAACATTTTCCCCCAGCTGTGTGGGTTGATGCAACAGTCCGCCATAATTTCTAGGGAAAATGAGTTATTACTACGCTTTAATAAAATGAACTCAAGATTACTAAACTATTGGTTAGTAGAGTTAGTGGATTATAATACATAGTACAAGAATAGTTTCTTTAAGTACTAAGTGTTAGTAAATAAGTGTTGGAAATTTCCAACACTTGATTGTTCCTCAGATGACTGGACAATCATCCTACAAATCAGACTTCCATTAACTGAGCCATTACTGCTTCCACTATGCAGCACAATAGGCGTACACTCGTTTTTTTTTTTAACTTCCACTAAGGGGTTTCACTACTCACGTTCAGAAGCTTACACGTGACTCTAATCTAGCGATCTTAACACTGAAAGTCCATCAGGGCAATACACATGGTCACTGGAATCTCCAAAACGTGTCGTAGTATCGTTAATTTATTCTTGCTGAAGGAAATTATGTCGTTTAAACTCCAGCAATATCTCAGCGTTCCGGTTCCAGTAATAATTACTGGTGTGAGGATAACAATACTTCAGGACAATGGCTAATAGAGGCCTTCCTTCGAGCTCTTGAAGACGGCCTGCTTTCTCCCTAAATGTCCTGACGAGAACGTCAGCACAAGGCGCTTCATTGAGCAGCTGCGGGCACCTTGTGGATCCTATGACTTCATTTCGTCTTGGTCAAAGAGAACCACAGGCCTCTCCCGCCACTTTTATACTCCTCTCT